>NW_026929019.1:0-35029 GCF_032062105.1 Saccostrea cuccullata | reverse complement strand
TCATAGCTAAGTGCGCTCATACTTTTCAGATTTTTTTTAATCCTACTGAATCTACTAATTACACTAATTGAAATCAACTTAACTTAACTAATTCATATTGATATTGTGAAGAAGATTATTTAGGCAATGAAAACATATTAAGATTTTTTTCTTTTTCTTTCAGATATAAAACCAGAAGGAAGAAGCAGAGCTTGTGTTACAGATAAAGATAAAAATGACTTGATCTAAAAAAAATATCCTATAACAATACAAATAATGTTATAAAGGTATAAACACGGACCTTCTTGGAACTTCCAAAGGTGGGAGGTGCCAAGTAGGTGTAGCATCCCATGTAATCCAGTTACACCCGCCCTGACCCTTTGCATTGATATATCTATGTAAAAATATAAGTTTCTTTTTAAAATGGGAGGGGGAAAGTCGAACATGCGACTATGTATGACGTAATTAAAATATTAAAGTACTGTAGATCACTAAATTTTGATGTAATCTTAATGAATACTATTATACGCGAGAATGGGCTCTCGCCGTCGCGCGAAATTACGCGAAAATAAAGTTCTCGCAAATAAAAAGTTATTTACAGTATACTCATTATCGAACAAAGATTCAATAAACTCGGATACCCTTGTCTTTAAGTTTACACTTTTATTTGGTGTAATTACTTACAATTGTAGGTTGAAAATTAACTATTATCAAAATGTAAAAAAAAAAAAAAAAAAAAAAAAAAAAAGACTTGTTTCAAACGTAGATTTTGCAGCAAATATCGCAACCATAAGGCATTCATCATTTTATTTAAATGTTTCTTTGGGTTTTTTTGTTTAAGTTAAAGTGAGTTGTTTAATTGAAAATTGTTATCTACATATAGAGGGAATTCCCTGTCAATGCATTTCATGCATCATCAGTTGAAGTGAAACATATGAAGATAACGAACAGTATCCAAGATCAAAAGTTCATTTAAACATTACATAATAGGGGCAGAGCAAACATCGGAGGTGGGGTCAGGTGCCATGGAGTGAGCATTCCGACCGGTCACACCCGCCGTGTGCTCCTTGTCATGATCGGAAAATAACGGAAAAACGGAAAAATACATCGTCAATTCAGTGAATACATGGTGGACTAACAATTAGTATGAAAACATAGAAAATCAATGTGACCTTCAAATATGCTTAGTTGAACCTTAAGGCTCTTGTTTATTCTGTTCTTAAAAGCCACAAAATAGTGAGTGTTGACAAAGGAAGCAAAACGAGAGAGCAATATCTCAAAAAAGTGAAGTAAATAGTTATATATGACTATTGATCATAAATTGCGTATTTTTACAAACAGGATGCATCTAATAACACAGGCTAAGAAACATCGAATCAGATAACGTTAACTTCGGTTAATACATTGTACACGTTTGCACATGTATGTTACCTAATTAATTCCTACCTGGTATTTCTTTATTTTGTTAAAAATCAAAAGAAATTATCTGTAATATGCCTTTGAAATGTTTTTTATTCATAAAAAATGCTGTCAATGCTGTGCTGTCGTTTGCTGAAATTTACTAATAATTACTGTGTCGATCGTTGTTTTCATAGCCTGAAAAAATAATTACCGTATAAAGTGTTATTTTTACTACTGTAAATTTGTATGAATTTTGGTTCAAATACATGTAGGGTGATTTAATTTTTTTTACGAATTGAGCATGTCTATAAAAAATCAAATCATCGGAAGTGAAATCCCAGACCGATAGAAATAAATGTGCCTGAATAACCGGTTAACCGATGTAAAAATAAGATTTAAAAAATTTTTTACCCGTGTATGATGTGTTTATTTACTGTGAAATTACTAATTTTCGTTAGGGTTTGAATTCCGAAGGACAGACCCACGAATTTATGGCCAACACGAAATGCAATTTTTCACATATAATACTACTAAACAATTCTTCAACCACGAAATAAAACACCCATGCACCAATATATTTTCCTCAAACCACAAAAATTTGACCCTTCAAAATATATGGTTTTACAGTAATTAATTACCTTTACATACTCGTAGGGCACTTGTTTCTGTAAATAAATTTTTGACCCACAGTATAAAAATAACACGTGTCATTATTATACTATGGGTCAAAAATTAATTACAGAAACAGGTGCCTGTGTACATACCATATGCTCTTCACCTACTCCGTTTTTAATACACATTGTTATATGTAGGAATCATTATCGATGTGCACCACATGTCATATAAATTTTATCAGAGAACAAAGAGAGACAACTCAAACCATCATGATTTAATTGAAAGTATTATAGTGTATTTAAAAGTCGAAGTTATTTATTCGATCCAAATCAAATAGAAGAAAGGGTCAAAATTTGGAAAACGAGTATAATTTGAAGACCTGTAATCAAGTCATTATCAGAAATTATACGTCTCGTACGAGTTACCAGGTTATTGACGGTGTTTTTATAACTTAAGCAAGATAGGTAAGATTTACTTGTTTGATAATCGATGATTAATTTAAAAGTGTCCAAAAATACCAACAGTACTAAATTCTATATCCTTCAAATACTGAGATAAATAGCAATTATAGCAAATACTCTCATACAATGTAAAAAATTTAGGCGAGGCAATTTGATTTTTTTTTAAACTTCTGTTAAATTTTACGATTTTAAATTTTACGGATTTTTAAATCTCCTGAAAATATATAAAAAATTAGCACATGTAAAAATTACCCGTTACACGGTATTTGTTCTAAAAAAAGTATATTCTCAACAAATTCATTACATTCTACTTACAAAAAAATATTCTAAATGAAAATCTCACACTTTATTTGTTTCATATTTCATTTATCAATTGTATTATAATGATGATCTTTTCTTTTACATCATAATGTTGAAATTGGATCGTACGCGTTTATGTTTTTTCTTTATCTTTATTTTCTACTTACATGAAGTTTTCAATATCTGAGTTCTTGCAGTGGTTTTTCTCCCAACTACATCTTAAAACAAGTTTTTATTCATAAGGGCTAAGAAAAACTATTTTTTTTTTCCCAGTTTATTAGTACAGTGAAACATGTTAATCTGACAGCAGGGGAGATAAATTTGGTGTCGGAATAGACAGGGTGTCGGATTGCAAAGTAAAAAAAAAAATAAATTTAAGTTCAACTTCATATAAATAAAAATATATCTGATAATACCGGGAATTGGTGCCCGTGGAAATTCCGAAAGAATGTTTTAGACCTGACCCCCAAAAAACTAAATAGATATTGTCCTCGAGAAACTATTGAGCTTTGAATACAAATGAACCACACGCAGATAACAACAGAGTATCCAAGGTCAAAAGTCCACTAAAAATAAAAACAGGAGCAGAGCAAACACTGACCTCCAAAACATCAGAGGTGGGATCAGGTGCCTTGGAGTAGTGAGATCCCCTGCGTTTCAAATTCATCATCCGTTAAGTTCAATGGTCATTAATTTCAAATGAATCAGCAAAAAAGTCTATTTTTTCCACCTAAACTGTTGGCGGGTTTTCTATTCCTTCCCGGCAAGGAGCACGCAGCGGTTGTGACAAATCGATATGGGGTGCTCACTCATCCATGGTGCCTGATCCCATCTATGATTTTTTAAAAGGTCCATGCTTTGTCTACTCTTGATCTGTATTGTTTTAACGGTTTTTATAGCGGGAAAAACTGTTTGCCATCTCCAAATATCTCACTGAAGAAATAATCAAACCATTTTAAACTACTGGTTCTTAACAAAACATATCTTCGTCATCTTGAAAAACTTTAATTTTCAGTATGGAAGTTAAAAAATCAATGATTTTTTTAGATTTAATTTCAAAAATGAACGCAAACATATAACACATGCCGTATATTAATTCATTTCTTAAAAGGGATACCATTAATGTAGATTAAACACAGATAAGTAAAAAGAAACATCATGATGTTATGAAAGGTAAAACATGAAAAGTAAAAAATATAAACATTTTACGAAGAGATAATTACATTGATGCATGACGACAATGAAAGATTAAAAGAAAAAAGGTGTATTTTAGAATTCTTTTCAAATTTCTTTTTAAACACATACACATTAAATGCAATTTTTTGTTAATGAGCGCAAAAAAAAGCTTTTTTTATCACTACGTGTATCCTAAAAAAAGCTTAAATTGATTAATCAAGTGATTCTGCATCCTCTTGCTCTTCGCTTGCCTGGTAAAATTCTTCATTAATGTAGTTTGGGTTTCTCACAATTTCCTTGTCAAAAATCTTCTCATGGCTAATTTCTTTTTTTTTGCAAAACCATGCTGGATTCATTTTAAAAAAAAAATAAAAGACAATATTATGCGGTAATGATATACATATACATTTCCTATCTTTTACTTCTGATAATGAATAGGAAATGTATGCCTATTTAGGAGTTGTATTCGGGTTTTAAAGAAAAAGGTATTTAATTCTAAACTTACCTAAGGTCTCCTACCCTAAAAAAAAAAATTTGATACTCCGAAACAAACAGAACAAAAAAATAAAAAAAAAGGTTCTGTTGAAAATTTGAAATTCAAATCTCTTGGAAAAGATCGTCATTTTGTTTTACATTTTTATCTACGTTTTGAAAGTCTCCATTTTATCACTTTTATCCTACGAAAGCTTAACAACCCACGACAATATTTTGATATTAAGGTTGGGTTGAGGGATTTTTTTAAAAAAGACTTTAACTTTTTAATCGTCAACTTCCCTTACTTATGCAGCAATATACCTCCATCGCCTGCCATTTTTTTTCCCCCGTTTATTCTTTTGCAAAGCTTATATATTTTAACAATTAAAAAAGGAATAAATTATTGAAAAACAATTTAATAAACAAAATATCAGGTCGTTAAAGTCAACATTTCGACGTTCTATTGTTGATATAATGACTTTGTTAGTAAATACAATTTAGCACTGAGTCAAATGCTGACTGACTTTTTTTTTTCATACTAATAGTTATGCCATTATTTGCAACAATTTACACGGATTTTTCCGTAATTTCCCGATCATGAAAAGGAGCACACGGCGGATGTGATCAGTCGGCAGGGGGTGCTCACTCCTCCATTTTACCTGACTCACCTTTGATTTTTTGGTACAGCAATTGCTCTGCTCCTATTTTGTATTGTTTAATGGACTTTAGAGCTTGAACTGTTCGTTATCTCCAAATACATTTGTATTTCATTAAATCTCCTTTTTTCTATAAAACAGTTATCCATTATTCAAGTCAAACAGCGGTACATGTACATTTGGTACGCTTATTTTGGAAAAAGAGTTGAATTGCACTCTTACTTTAAATTATGATTACTCACATATGTATATTTTTCATTGCAGTCTGCCGATAGACTTTGTTGTAAAACTTTTCAAATATTTAATTGTGCTTGTAATTGAAACTAATGTAACGAAATGAAATTATTCAACATTTATAAACCAAAATTATAAGCTTATCTGGTTAATGTATACCCATATATCCAAAAAAATTATCATTTGTGTATCATTAATATTGAATGTTATTAGTGTTGCAGCACGTGAAAGGTAATGAATTATTTTTTATCCCAAAAAATTTTACGACATATAATTTATGTTGCTTGGTATTTTTTGTTAGGCAAAAAAGATATAGAAAGGGGAAAAAAATATAGGACAAAAAATGCGACCAAATGTGATTTTTCAAAATTTGAAAAAAAAAAAAGATCAGGAGATGTGAAAGCAATGCTAAAATTTCCCAAAAAATAATGGTCTAGTTGTTTCAAGTGTACTATGATAATGAATAACAATTATAAAAGGAATCTGCAGAAAAATGTAAGGTTTACAAAGAAGTTTAAACCTAAAAAAGAATATCTAAATAGTGCAATAACGAAATCAAGCTTAGGGAAAAATATTAACATGAATATTAATTACTTTGAGACGACGATGTCAACCATGATGCGAAATTCTCCCTCAGTCTCGTGCATCTTTGTCGATCATGCGTAGTTGAGCAATTAGATTCCCTTTTTTTCCATAACTCCTGCTTTTTCCCCCTTTTTTTGCGGTAAAATTGCGCTTTATAACTTTTCTTGAATTTCAGTATCTCCGTTTCTGTTTTGTTCATCTAAAAAAAAAATATTTTTATCTCACACATTGATCATATGTAAAAGACACCAAATACAAATCCGCTTTATATTACTCACTCGAGAAAAAAACCGATGAAAAATCTATTGCTCTACCATATCAAAATCGTGAAAACTGCAACTTTTCTTTCGTTAACCGTCCCTATTTGATTAGCAATATCATTATCACGGGTATATAAATTTAAGTGGCAAGTTATTCAAAGTGAAAGAGCGATTTCTTCAACGATTTCTAAAAAAACTATTCACAAGTAAGCTGATGATACAAGGCTAATTACAATATCATTGCGCTATATTTGCCAATTATTTATGTAATACAATATGTTATCTTTCATAAAAATGTTAACCCATTAATTTTTTAGAAATAAACAACAATATTTAAAATTTTTGGAAAAAAAATTAGTTGGTCACGTGATTAAATCCTGTGAAGCCCGAATGGCTTTTCGTATTTTATCACGTACCAACTAATTATTTCCCCGTAAACGTTTTTAACACTGTCGTTTATTACTGATATTTACATTTAAACAATATGTTCCGGTAAAACTGCATTTATTACACAACGGACCGCCGTATTGCTATGTTGTGAGCGCAGTAACCTAGAAGTTAGTTTTGAAAGTTCATCTTGTTCCCAAAATTTGAATGCTTACGTTCATGTTTAGTAGTTAGTTAGGAAATATCTGTTTATAGTGAAGGAAAATGATTGCTGCTGAGAATAATCTTACATATCTAGAGGTCTCAATATATTTGAAGTCAAAAGCGGTGGTATCGCCTGTTTTACTTCATATAACTCCAAGGTATTTTAGTGTTTAATAGGTAAGTGTGATTTTACGCTACTTATAGTATTCAAAACATTATTCACATCGAAAGAAGATTTTTTTTGTACATCTCTTGATTGAAAAATATCCTTATTTTTTTAATCATTTTATCTTTTTCATCGTTATTGATTTAAAAATTACATTCCGAAACAAGTTGCACCGTAACAGAAATATGTAGACAAAATATCATCTCACTCTGATTCGGTCGCGCTTTGACCTTTGACCCCAAATAAAGTTCATACAGAATTGAACATACCATCATCTAAGAAAGATATTTGCAAATGTAAAATATATTTGATTGACTACATATTTCTCCCTACATCCGATGATGGCAAATGGCACACAGCAAGGGTGACTGGTGAAGACGAGATGCCTTTCTATTAATGGCACCTGAGTCAATACACGATGTTTATTTTTTTTCATTTTGTCCTCGATTGCCCTAAAATTTTAGATTTTTGCTTTCTTTCTTTGCTCTGCTAGCAGCTTGTTCTGTTGAATCACTTTCGTTTTCTTTATATTTCATACTGGCGCAATTTCAACCTGCAAATATTTAAGCAATGGATCTTTATTATTTGAAAATATAGCTTCCTTACTGCAACGCTGTTTGAAAGCAAATTGAGTAACGTGCGCTTACGCGTTATGAAAATTTGTTTGCACACACCTTGCAGTTATGAGACTATCTTTCAAAAAATAATGACTCATTGCTTATATTTACGTTATACATTGTTTAACTCTCTGTCTTGACTGCAAAGTTGTCATTTACATTTAAATTCAAAATCCATGTATTATCCTTCCTGTAAGCTACAGTGAATGGAAGAACCAACGTAACAGGTTTTGATCAATGTGAGCATGTTTTTTAATTTATTTTCGCGTATGACGTTGCACTTCCTCGGCGTTCAACTATTGTGACGTCAAAATAAAACACATGCTTTAACCCTTTGACCCCCTTTCCGTGTTATGGTGTTTTGAATGCCATAGATGTCCATTCACTTTTTATGCAAAGTAATATGTGTAATGTAAATATTTTCATATAAAACAAACACGTACTTTCATTTGATACTGTTGTGCAAGGTATCGTCGTTCTGCCTCGAGTCGAATGTTATAAATATTCCTTATGATATTTGTCGTCTGCATGATCTGTGCGTCCCAATACTGTTGAATTCTTGTTTTGTCAAATACCCACTCGTCATACATCCTCATTCCGATGGTCTGAAATAGATCATATGGTTAACGCAAAGTTATATTTTTGAATGATAAAAACTGTTTTACTTAGTTAAGGTAAAATAAGATTGAAATAAGATTAAAATAAGATAGAATATGATACAGAAATGCATATTCCACATGCCTGATTAAGTGTTGTTTTGAAGAAAGATAGTTCTGTACTGCACATGGCGAGTCGATTGTTGGTAGTCTTCAAAATCCACTCTTTTGTATTTGCAAATGTTACATTCCACTGTAAAAGGTGTTCATTTAATTGAACAATTTCATTAATTTTACGTTTAAAAATAAATATTGATTCAGTTACTGTACTTTGTGAATAAATAAATTTGATTTAAAAACCTCTTTCAATTCGCTAACTGTGGAAGATAATTTTTCATTGCTCTCCGACAGGGTGGCAACCTTCTCTTCTAGTGACTTTATTCTGCTATTTTTGTTTTCCAATGCTCTTTTATATCTGAAAAAAAAGGTAAAGTCATTTTGCCATATGAATTAGAAAGTTATTTTTACGGTTCCATATTATTTTGTTAAACACAATATCATTTAAAGAAGGAAAAGACTTGAGTAACAACCCTTGAAGGGTGTTAAAAACTGCCCAAGCTGAAGGTTAAGCTTTATTTTAGCTACATGTACTTTGATTTTAAGGATAAAAATCATAAACAATTTAAAAAAAAAACAGCAATATCTCGCATAGATTTCAATCTAGAGTTCAAATAGATAACCTAAATGATACTTGCCAAGTAAAATAAACCATAAAAAATATTTGCACAATTTTACACAGAATTACATAAGAAACGATACAAAATCCCTTATCTAAGTATCAAAGAAAATTTACGATTTCTTATTCAAGGGATTTCTTTTTTATTTTTGTCATTTCAAATCAAAGTCGATCAGAATATTTGTCAATCCAGGCATAGATTTTTTGTTTTTTTATCCTTAAACTATGGAATCCAGATAGGACCATGCAGTTCACTGTCGCACAACCTAGCATCAACTTAAGGGTCGATGATGCAATAATTCGATGGTGCGATATCGATGGTTGGATCGCACGATGAAGCGATAGTAAATATCGAGTCATCGTCATCGTACCATCGCATCATCGTCATCAAATAGCATGCCATCGTTATCGTGTCATCGCAATATCGCTCCGTCGTGCTATCGTTCCATCGTCATCGCATTGTCGCGTAATCGCATCATCATCATCATCGCGCTACCGTACCATCGTTTCATCGTTATCGCACCATGGCTTCTTCGTCATTGTACTATCGATCTAAACCACGATGGTGTGATGGTGTGATGCGATAGTGAATAACATGGCCAAATATAACACTATATGCTGTCATGAGACAGTAATAACGGCACTAAGGTGTTTGCCTCTAAATACTTACTCCTTCCAGGGGCGGATCCAGGAATTGAAGTTGGGGGGGCGCCAGATTTAGGCAGGAGGTCTGGGGGCCGCCTTGAGTTCCCCAGTGGGTCCAGGGCAAAGTCCTGGTGGGGGCCCAGGGGGCGAAGCCCCCGGAAGCTCATAGATTTTAGAGGTTTTGTAGGGTAAAATTGAGGTCCACCGAGAAGACATTTTAAACATTTTCTCGAAAAAACTGTTTTATGCTAACTTTGACAATTTTAGGGCGGGGGGGGGGGGGGGGGGGGGGGTGCCGGGTGCGCCCCCACTTAAATCCGCCACTGCCTTCATATTGGACTTTCCAAGGAAAAAGTCAAAATAATTCTATAATTATCTCCGTACATGTATTCGTCAAATTGAGCATAAAATTTTCAGGTGACCATATGATCTATGAGCCTCATAGATGTATTTTGTATACTTAATTCATTACCAGTCTGAAATAACAGAATTTAATTAATAAAGTAAATCACTTAACTAGATTCTGATAAATATTTTGCCCATAATTTGGAACTTTTTAAGTTTACTTTCTCAACCACATAAAATATTATTTTAGGAAAAAAAAAATCATTGAAAATACAGCCCAATGATTTGTAAATGCCTATCCCCCCCCCTCACCATCACACACACACACTCTCTCTCTCTCTCTCACACATTTTTTTTAAAAATAGACCTAGATGGCAAAGTTATTTTAAAACATCGTTTATTATGATAGTTTGAAATTTGTTCTTGTACTAAACAGTTTTACGTGTGAACATCTTATTGAAAATTTCTACATTCACATTGGGTTTGCGTCACCCATTATCATATTTTTAGATGTCCACTCGGCACACCTCGGCCGATTCATACTTCATCTAATGAAGGAGACGGAATATGAGATTATTTAGCACATGTATGCTGACGATACAGTGTGGTCAGTTAAAATCATTTGTGTTTTAATTGGATTATATGGATTATATTTCATGAATTCGTTGTCACGACCTATGACATTCGGTAAGTACAAGATTTAGTATAGATTGCATAAAAATAAATAAATACAAATGGTTAGGTTGAAGTTCAAAAAGGGTCAAAGATCATCGCATGCCACAGTCGACAAATTTCACATTGTCAAGTTATCTCCCGTTGCGGACATTCAGTATATATACACTATTACAGGCGTAGATCCAGAATTTTTTTTTTTCGGAATGGGGGGGGGGGATGTCACACCTCAGTCAAAAAAAAATCCAGCCCATGATTTCCCGAGAAGCAAATAAAAAATAATAATAAAAACAATGATGGTGGGGTCCCTGTTTTCTAAGGGGGAGGATGTCCAAAGTCATTTTTATTCTCTTCAGTAAATAGTCTTATTTAAATAACTGCAAATTCAAGGGGGGGGGGGGTGTCTGATCTCCCTAGCCACTGACTCCCTGTAACCTGAAATGACAATTGATCTTATGACTCCATATAATAGTAGAAAATTTTTCCATTTGACTATATATACATATTTTGTTTCCTGTGTTTATGTCTGTTTGTCTGTTCACAGAAACTTTAACCTTGCCCATATTTTAGTTTTAAGTGGATTGGGCTATACACATGGCTTCCACATTTCATAGGTAAATTTCTTTTGGCAAAACCTTTTAATGGGTACTACCAATTTTGACCTCTTGGTCTCTTGACCTTGGAGTTTGACCCACTTTTACAAGAAAAATACCTTAAACTTGGCCTAATTTAAGTTTTGAATAGTTGGTGCTAGGACTTTCATGCTTAACATGTGCAATCATTGTGAACTTTCAACAGGTATAAATATCCTTGACCCTAGAGTTGAACCCAATTTAACTTTAACCTTGGCAATGACTTTTGAACAGGTGAGGAAGTACTAGGAATTTCTCTCTTATTTCACATGTGTATTCCTTGTGACAAGACTTTCCCTTTGATACCAACAATTTTGACCCTTTGACCTTGAACTTGGAGTTTGACTTACATTTGAGAAACTTCAACCTTTGCCAAAAGCTGCCATAACAGTTGCTGTCACAACAAACAAACAAATTACTAAAAAAACACAGTATACATGTACATATTTTATATTCAACAGATATACTTCTGGTCATATCTCAAGTTCTCCCTTGAATCAGACATGGTGATATAAATATTTTAAAAATAATTATTATAAGAGTTGAAAAGGTTGTGCATATTAAAATATACTAAGCTCTGCAGATGAATTAGATATAACAGTTTAGCTTTATTTTGCTACCCAAAGCACCTTGATTAACTTAGTATTTACACATGTTACAAGCATACTGTTTTCTGAAATGTACTGTTTTCTGTCATCCATCTGTTTGTCTGCAAACTTTACACATTCTTAACTTCTTAAGAACCACTGAGCCAATTTCAACCAATTTACATGTAAATATGCAGGGGACTTTTTCCAACATAAATCTTCATCTCAAGAACAGCAAGGACATTTATTGTCCCCCATTTTTGCTAAAGGTAGGGGACATTAAATCTCATTTGTTTGTCAGTCTGTCCATCTGTCACAATAAATTTAACCTTGGTCATCATGGTCATATATTTTGAATGAGAAGAGACAGGACTTTTATATTAAACATGTGTATTAGTATTTAATAGGACAATACCATTCTAAATACACTATGATTTTTATTACCCATGACCTTGAAGTTTGACCTACTGTCATAAACAAATTAATTATTTTAAATTGATCATTTTGAAAGATAAATGAAAGGGCATTCATATTGTACATGCATGTATATTACCTGTGATAAGACCTTTCCAAATGTATCATGACTTTTTGACTCTGTGACCTTGACCTTGAAGTTTAATTTACTTTTCAATAATGTTGTATTTCCTTTTGATTGAGAAGAGATACGACTTTCACATTTCAAGTGTACATTACCCATAAAAGATGTTTCCCAACATGCTATGATTTTTTACTCCTTGACCTTGATGTTTTACCAAAATTTCAAAAGAGTGAACTCTCCCAAAAGAGGATTAGGCCACTGTGTAAAATGAAATAGGAGTATAGGGAAAACAGGGCTTTTTGTATAAAAACGTCATTTTTCCACCCCTATTTGACACCCCAGGGCAAAATCAAAATTCCAAAACCTTACTACACATTTACATGACCCCATCATCCATCTCCCAAAAGATGATTTGGCTGCTGAATAAAATGTAAGAGGAGTTCAGGGAAGATGGGGCTTTTTGCATAAAAAACGTCATTTTTCGACCCCCAATTGACCCCCCGGGGCAAAATCAAAATTTAGAAGCCTTACTACACATCTACATGACCCCACAAACCAACTCCCAAAAGATGATTAGGCTGCTGAATAAAATGTAAGAGGAGTTCAGGGAAGACGGGGCTTTTTGCATAAA
Organism: Saccostrea cuccullata; assembly: GCF_032062105.1. NCBI lineage: Eukaryota > Metazoa > Mollusca > Bivalvia > Ostreida > Ostreidae > Saccostrea > Saccostrea cuccullata. The sequence continues at coordinate 22,132 of NW_026929019.1, read as the reverse complement.
AAACGTCATTTTTCGACCCCCATTTGACCCCCCGAGGCAAAATCTAAATTCCGAAACCTAACTGCACATCTACATGACCCCACCAACCATCTCTCAAAAGATGATTAGGCTGCTGAATAAAATGTAAGAGGAGTTCAGGGAAGAAGGGGCTTTTTGCATAAAAAACGTCATTTTTCGACCCCCATTTGACCCCCTGGGGCAAAATCTAAATTCCGAAACCTTACTGCACATCTACTTGACACCTTCAACCATCTCCCAAAAGATGATTAGGCTGCTGAGTAAAATGTAGAAAGAGTTCAGGGAAGACGGGGCTTTTAGCATAAAAAACGTCATTTTTTGGCCCCCATTTGACCCCCCGGGGCAAAATCTAAATTTTGAACCCTTACTGCACATCTACATGACCCAACCAACCATCTCCCAAAAGATGATTTGGCTGCTGAGTTGAATGTAAGAGGAGTTTAGGGAACAAGGAGCTTTTTGCATAAAAAACGTCATTTTTCGACACCCATTTGACCCCCCCGGACAAAATTAAATTTCCAAAACCTTACTGCACATCTACATGACACCACCAACCATCTCCCAAAAGATGATTAGGCTGCTGAATAAAATGTAAGAGGAGTTCAGGGAAGACGGGGCTTTTTGCATAAAAAACATCATTTTTCGACCCCCATTTGACCCCCCCGGGGCAAAATCAAAATTCCAAAACCTTACTGCACATCTGCATGACACCAACTCCCAAAAGATGATTAGCCTACTGTGTAAAATGTAAGAGGAGTTCAGGGAAGAGGGGGCTTTTTGCATAAAAAACGTCATTTTTCGACCCCTATTTGATCCCCCGGGGCAAAATCTAAATTCCGAAACCTTACTGCACATCTACATGACACCACCAACCATCTCTCAAAAGATGATTAGACTGCTGAATAAAATGTAAGAGAAGTTCAGGGAAGACGGGGCTTTTTGCATAAAAAACGTCATTTTTCGACCCCCATTTCACCCCCCGGGGCAAAATCAAAATTCCGAAACCTTACTGCACATCTACATGACACCACCAACCATCTCTCAAAAGATGATTAGGCTGCTGAGTAAAATGTAGAAGGAGTTCAGGGAAGACGGGGCTTTTAGCATAAAAAATGTCATTTTTCGACCCCCATTTGATCCCCCGGGGCAAAATCAAAATTCCGAAACCTTACTGCACATCTACATGACACCACCAACCATCTCCCAAAAGATGATTAAGCTACTGTGAAAAATGTAGGAGGAGTTCCGGGAAGAAAAGTGTGACAGACGGACGGATGGACGGACGGACGGACGGACATGAGTAACAACAATATACCCGAACTTTCTTTAGAAAGTGCGGGTATAATGACATAATATGACACAATATATCCGGATTCGATATTAAAAAGTCACAGTAGCTCAGTCAGAGCTTTAAATGCGAGGCCCCTTGTCACGGTAGGCAATGGCACGATTAAGAACTCTCATTCTACTATAATTATTGCCAAGATCAAAGAAAAGCCGCGGACATTATTCTCCAATAAATCTCGAACGTCATCAAAAATTTACCAGATCAGAATCACATATCAAACCTGTCCAGTTGAAATGTACATTTGACTTAAGCATGAAATACTTATTTAGACCATTTATTTAGTGATAAAGTGGTAATACAGGAAACTGATTTTGTTATTGTATATTCAAAAAGATTAATCTAAATAAGCTTTAAACAGATTTATAATTAATAAAAGGCTAATTTTAGTACAGGGAAAGCACAAATCGTCAGCATTCTATTCACAGGTAAACAAACAAATTTACACCCTGGTGCTAAATGGAACAGCGTTTTCGCAGCATGGTGACCTAATTCGTTTCGAAACGATCAGTCGTATTTTATAGCTGCTAGCACATGTAGTAGAATAGAAATAAAGTCCTTGTTGTCGTGAATGTTGCAGAATTACCTCAATCTCGAAATGTTGTTTGAAATATAAAAGCCTCGGCTAACGGCTCGGCTTTTATCTTTCAAACAACGTTTCTCGACCTCGAAGGTTATTCTGCAACATTCACGACAACAAGGATTCATTTCTTAAATATTCAATGGAATTGAGTGCCAAGCAAGGGTCTAAATTTAAAATTTTTCCCTAGTAATGAAGAAGCTAATGAGTAATGAGCAAAAAAATCCGTATAGGGTCATTAATCAATATACAATCATTCGACCATATTCTGTGCTTCACGTTTTATTAAATACATTTACAAACCTTATTTCATTCTTTTCAAGTTCTTCGATTCGTTCACGCTCGTTGTTGCAAACTATTGAAACATCCGTGAATCTGTCTTTCGTTTCATCCCACTGTAGCTGATATTGAGATCTGACCCTCTCTTCTATACTGATTTCTTGTTTTGTAAACTGATCAACCGTTGTTTTCAACGAAGAAATCCTTTCATGGAGTTCCTGAATTCTTGGATGATAATACGATACATTTCGAATCAAAATCTCAAGGTCCTCGCGTAACTGATAAATATCTTCTATTTCTAGGATGTCGCCTTCATCAGTAGTTGACATGTCACCCAAAATCAACAAAAGTGAGCGAACATTGAAATCAATGTCTGCATAAATGTGCGACTGCGGCACACAAGGTTGGGGACAGCTTTCCATTTTGGAGTGTATTTTAAACTATAGATAGAACTCATAGACATCCTTAATTAGATAAGCTGCACTGTGCACAATTTCCCAGAAAAGAATGAATGTCTACGGTTTTTTTGTGTTTCTCAGAAGCTGTGCATTCGTATGTAAATTAATTAATACATTAAAGGTGAAAAACATAAAGCATGTTTTTTTAAGGTCTTCCGTCTTCAGCGGAAGACCTTTCTGTTATTCTTAGGTTTCTTTTTCACTTTTATTATTGTTTTTTTTCTTACCGATTTTGTGCACGCGATTTCTCCAAAACGGCTTGATGAATTTTCATGAAACTTTCAGGACTTATGTACCATCACTTGAACCTTATGCGTTTTTTTTTTCTTTTTTGATAACATCACTTCCGGTCTGAGATATTGCCGATTTTATGAATTTTAAAGGGTCAAGTTTTCCAGAGTTTTTCTGGAAAATGAGTTAAAATAGAAACATGAAACTTTCAGATATGATAGACCTATGTCTGTAGATGTGCCTTTCGCAATTCGATTTTTCCGGAAACGCCGCACGTCGGCGCTCGCAATGGTCCGAAAATAGTCCTGTCGTGAATTTCAAAATTTCTAACACCTTTTCTTCGATATCTTTTTACCTAGAAATATTTTGTAAAAATATATAGAATAAAAGAAGTGTGGAATTCCAAGATCTTTCAAATGATATCTCAAAAAAGGGGCTGGCCCTTAAAATTAAGGGCCTAGAGGGGCCGAACGTTTTTTCTTTATATCTCAAAAAGTATTGAGAATTTGTAATACGTCAAAGAAGCAAAGTTGTTCAAAATATCAAACTCAATCTATTGGAGTCGTCAAAGTGCGTCCGGCGTCGTCACTTCCGGCCAAACCGGAAGTAATCGAAAAACGTGTATTTTTGCTGTTCTTGACAAGTTTTTGGGTAACATACGTCTCTGGGAGCTTAAAAATTAATTTTCCGTCCGTCGTCATTACTTCCGGTCAAACCGGAAGTAGCCAAAAATGGCTTATTTTTGCATTAATTAACTCAGCTTTAGAGGATTCAAAGCATTTTTGGGCGTTATTTCTCATTTTTGTTAAAAATGAAAGCTACTTCCGGTCAAACAGGACGGAAGACCTACTCGTTGCTTTGCAACGAGCTTTGCTCTAGTTTTTTTTTGTTTTTGTTTTTTTGCGAAATAAAAATGGGGGCTATCAACCTCTTTATAAACATTTCAATTCGTCTGATATGTCTATCCAACTTTAACCCACTAGAAATACTCCATCTAAAGGATAATGAATATATATTACTTTTTAAGAGAAATCTACAGGAAATAATTGAAATCATTCATTAACTCTTGGATCATAATAAAATCTCAATGAATTTTACCATACTTTGAGATTTTAAATTGTGTTTCGGAAAATTTGTAGAAATATGGATTTACTCAGTATTAAATGGAAAACTGAATTCTCTTTAATGCCTTCATATGTTTACAAACTGGGAAGTGTATTAGCCAGCACTTTGTTATGAAAGTGCAGAGACAATATTAATGATCAATTCATATTAAAATTTATAGTGTTCTAAATAAACATTTGAAGTATGAATTCCATCAATTTTTACTTTTTTGTTATTTTTATGACACGGAATCACTGGTTCATGTAAGTAAATCGTTCTTACGCACTAGTTTTACAAAATTAGATAAAAATTAAAACATATGAATAGTTTATAAATTATAATCAAAGACCTAAAAATGCATTGTTTATTTTTTATTTAATGTCAAGTTTAGAGAGAAAGGGTTTGTGGAGAGGGATGCTTACTTCTCATGTGTTCATTGTGATCTTAGATCGCCCTGCTCTCAACCTGTAATGCTAGATTTGAATAAATGATCAAAAAATATTCCTTATCTTCATATTTTCAAGGTTAAAAAAGCGGTATGAAACATGCAAATTGTTATGTAATTGTTTTAAAATCTCAAAAGACTTCTACGCTGGTAAATACACATGCGCAGATAGGAGTATTCATTGGCTATTTGATTTCAAAACTGATATCCAAATAGACGGGACTGATTAAAAAGAATACTCGATAAAATGATTAATTACTAATCGTAAATCAAATTTGCGCGGTTTATATTTATGCATTCAAAAATGCATGAGCATTTTGATTTTTTTTTCCTTTTCTTGAATCCAATATTTGTTGAAGGATAATTTAAAAGTACGCTTAAACAGATACAAATTGATATCTTGACTTTCTGCTGATATAGATGATTTATATAAATTCATATCAAGCAAGCATGCCTGACGACTGTTAACACTGAAACAGAAAGAAACATTTTAGAAAACATTCAAACCCAATCAATCTACAAACTTTTTACATTAAGAGTTTAGATTTTTAAGGACGAAACTGATATTAATGTATAAATTACTGTAACCTAATTTGATGGGTTTAGCTAGAGTTTAAGGATATAAGAAACTTTTTCTCAGCAATGTTCTTAACAATTTTTTTTATAATAAAAACTTCACGACATGGGATACATGTACAACTGAACAAGTGTTGGACATTATAGCAGTCTTTTCACCCCGTTGCCTTTTGTTATTTGGGGGATTTTGGGCCATAATAAGAATATACACATTACCTATTAGTGTGTCCAATAATGATGCTAAATTGCATTTGTAGATCGAAGTTAAAAACTGTCAGAATTTTTCGGGCATAATGAAATAAACAATTTCTTCGTTTTAAATTTTCGAGGACATAATTATGAATGTACTTTATCTGGCTTAATGGAGTAAATACTGTCATTTTTACCATATTCTGTAAATGTTAGCATTTCAGTACTTTATAGCCTTGCAATATAAAACATTATTATACTTTAAACTACTTTACTACTAAGCTTTTTTACTAATAATTATTGTAAATATTGCACCATGGTAAGTGACGCATACTTTTTCAATGTATCTTTACTAATCGAATTTCGAAGAAAAACAGCTAAAAAGGAATATGATTTTTGGTACATTATTATTTTACAATTTTTAAATGGATGCATTTAAAATTTAATTTCTAATATTCTTGTGTCACCCTGAAATTTAACACTCTTTATCGAAGAAAGCTTTTTATAATAAACAACTAAAACATTTCAGCTTCATAATGGGGGCATAACTTTAAATACTCGTCCGTCCGTCCATCTGTTAACTTTTCTCATTTTCAACTTCTCAATAACCACTGGGCCAATTTTAACCAAACTGGGTACAAAGCATTCTTGGGTGAAGCGGAGTTTAAAATGTTAAAATGTAGGACCAAGCCTCCTTCCAAGGGAAGATAATCCAGAAAATAAAAGCGGAAACTCATGTGGAAGCATCCTGGGATTGTGTAGATTCTTAATTATTCAAATTATGACCCCCGTGGTAGGGTGAAGCCACAATTGGGAGTCAAAGTTTTACATTACACTATATAGGAAAAATGTTTAAAAATCTTTCTCAGGAACCACTTGACCAGGAAAGCTGAAACTTATGTGGAAGCATCCTGGAATAATGTTGATTCTAAATTATACAAATCGTGACCCCCCGGGGTAGGGTGGGGCCACAATAGGGGGTCCAAGTTTTACATTAAACTAAATAGGAAAAATGTTGAAAAATCTTTCTCAGGAACCACTTGGCCAGGAAAGCTGAATCTTATGTGGAATCATCCTGGAATAGTGTTGATTCTAAATTGTACAAATCATGGCCCCCGGGGTTGGGCGGGGCCACAAAGGGAGTCCAAGTTTTACATTGAAATAATATATATGAAAAATCTTCTTCTCAAGAACGACTGAGGCGGAAGAGTTGCAACTTGGAATATGGAAGCATCCTGGTATAGTGTAGATTTTAAAATTTCCAAATCGTTCCCCTCGGAGCATAGGGTTGGGCCTCAATAGGTATTACAATGGGGAGAATGTGGTGAAGAATAGCATAGTCAAAATTACTCAGGTGAGAGTTGCGGCCCGATGAGCCTCTTGATTTTGGTAAAGTTCTTTATCTTACCTTGAAATTCAATATTATTCTTTACCGAAAAATCTTGGTAAAAATTGTGCCGTTATATTGGAAACATAACTTTCAAGTATCTATATTTATCGTATTTCAAAGAAAAACAGTCATAAAAGGAATATATATCTTTTTGTGCGTGCTTTTCTGCTAATTTAACAATTATACATTTAATGATCTTTCTGTGATAATCTTATTTCGCCCTTCTGAGTCGACATTATTCTTCAATTGACAGTCTGAATATTGTCTTGCAGTACGTAATTTAAGTTATGTAATTTAAGGTATCATTTTTAAACATCTTTTGGGATATGAATACTTGTCGGTCACGAGATAAAATTCCATAAAGCCCAGAGGACTTTATTGTTTTGATCTTGTTCCAATTCACATTTATATTATAGGCCGATACATGTTTTAAATTGAAATCTAAATACTTACATTTTTTGTGACTTATTCATTTTCTATGTTTGCCTGATTATGATTTTAAACGCGTAAAATATTTTATTTTTCAAGCTCAACGACACGTTTGTAGTCCATTGATTGCGCGTCGGCCATTTATGACGTCATTGAGAAATTACAACGAACGTTTATGACGTGAGGAACCTAAATTTACACGGTTGTAGATACGCATTGCTTTGTATGGTGTTATATTAAAGAAAACTTTTGCAAATGTAAAAATTGTGATATTAATCATTACTTCAATTCATTCTAAATTAAGCCCTCCTTTGCGCATCATATTTTAAGTCCAGTAATAATTAATTAATTAATTATCGTCATTTCTTACATCGATTTTTATAGTACATGAACATAGTAAAAATTGACCGTTCTAAGAACTTGGCGTTGTGTACCAAAACTTTTTTCGAGACATAAACTATTTATTGTGATTGGTCGTTAGGCGATGCTCACTCCTCCATGACACCTGATCCCACAACTGATTTTTTGGAGGTCGTTGTTTGCTCTGTTCCAATTTTTAATTGTATTATAGACTTTTAAGCTTGAATACTGTTCGTTATTTCCATATATTTCAATGAATATGCTTCGTTTACTTTTTTTCTTTTTTATTTTCATACCTAACTTAAGAGCTCTGAAGTTTTTGTTTTTGATTATTACTTTCCTTTCGTTTTTATTTATCTTTATTGCCTGTATCACCTTATAACGCTGTTTTCTCCTGAACACATTGGCGTTAGATTTATGTTGCTAAAATTTATACTTTTAACGTCAATACTGCTCTTGCTTTATAAATGTATAAGGTTAAACGTCATCAACATTACATGTACGTCTTAACGAATGTGAGACATCAAAGCTAAATGATTTGCCTTTTAAGTTAAATCAGGGTTGTTCAATCAGTCTGTCATTTTCAAATTATCTTTGAAAAAAAGGAAAAAAAGTTTCCTGTCAATTAACATTTGTATATTTTCATTGTGATTTCCCTCATTTTTACAATAAAATAACACGTTTGAAGATACACTCATGATTTTCTAAATTCTCAAAAAATCATTTTTTTTTTTATTTCATGAATAAATTAGCGATTTGCACTGTTGAAAATGTAAAAGATTTTATGAACGAGTGCATCGCTAAAGTTGCGAATTTAATTTTCAAATATTTCTACGCCTCATAAGTCCAAGAATAGAAATAAGTAAAAGAATTAAACAATAGAGAATAATATATTGATTTTCAGATACAAATTTCTTTAGTGCTAACCTGATAATGTTGTTTTACCTTGTTAATCTGGCATAACTTTTAGTTTACCAAAAATTATCTCCTTTTATCATGTAGCACGACATTGCAAACTAACTTTAAATTCAAAGTATTTCTTCATAGAGCAGTGCACCGTGTGTTGTTTATCTATTAACAGGGTACCTGTATCTTGAATAGTGTTGAGCATAGATAACTCTCTGACACATACTTTTAAGATTTACAAATGCTAACTGAGGTTTTTTTTCATACCGATTGTTAGGCCATTATTACACACTGAGTTGTCCACGGATTTTTTTTTCGAACATGACAGGGGTATACGGCGGTCACGACCGGTCGGCAGGGGATGCTCACTCCTCCAGGGCATCTGATCCCACATCTGATTTTTTGGAGGTTAATGTTGCCTCCGCTACTAATTTATAATGTTTAACAGTTGTTTAATGGATATTTGAGCTCGAATATTATTCATTTCTCCAGATATTTCAAACAAACTTTATTATTACAATCCTTTTTCTTCAAGATTTTTAAGTCGCCCGCGTGGCGCAGAGGTTAGAGCGTCTGCTCTAGAGTCGCGAAATATTGCGGGCGACGCAGAGGTTAAAACGTCTGCTCTAGAGTCGCGAAATATTGAGTTGATCTTTATGTCGCGGGTTCGATTCCCACCGTGGGACGTGGAGACCGTTCCTTCGGATGAGACCATATAAACCGAGGTCCCGTGTCGCAGAAGGTGCTAGTACGAAAAAGATCCCTCCCTGCTCAATGGCCCTCAGTGCCGAGTATAGGAAATTTGCAGTTCTCTACCGGCAAATGGTGGCGTCTCCATATGAGTGAAAAATTCTCGAAAGTGACGTTTAACAATATATATAATCAATCAATCAATCTTTTTAAATGGATGAATTCTTATTGCTGTACAAAAAAGAGCATGAAATGTATATAATTATTGTACTCAATTTTCCTATGTGAAGTTTTCTGCAAATTTCTTTTTATTTTCACTGAATTGACTAACTTTAGTTATTACTGTTCATACATTGGGTAGTATTAATATAAAAACAGAAATTACGTTTTAAAAGTTTTTTGGGGGGGTGTATATCAATCACAAGAAAGCAGTAGTACTTATGTAAAAGCTAAAAATAACATACGGTAATCGATCCCAAAAAAATCTATAATAATACAAACTAGTGCTAATTGTAACGGGGACCGTTACAGATGTTCCCCAAACGCTCCCCAACTCCCTTTTGGTGCCATATTCCCTGTAATCTCTATTAGATAAGAATTACTTTATGGAATTTAGACTTAATCAAAGTTTTCCCAGAAAAATACAAAATATATTTAAAAATAGGCATTGCACGCGTGTTCATGTGCATAACGACCATATTATCTTGTCTACACTATCTCAAATTTTAATATACTTAATATCAAAGCATTTAATCTAAAAGTATTAAAAAATTCACTCATTCGAGTGTATTTTTAATTTTACTCATTTAACGTGCACGCACGTGCAAAATGACTACACTTTTTTGTAGGTGTCCTTTATATTTATCTATGTTCTAAATCCCATCCTGTTTGTAGAAAAACAAGGGATTTATAGCCATTTGAAGTTTCAGCCAATCAGATTACAGCACACATGCATGCGCGTTATTTCAAAAATTTTTATCTTTATCGTATTGAAGGATATCTAAATGAATGACTATATTTTAAAATTCCAAACATTTAGTCAAAAAACAAAGGAGATATAGTCATATAAAGTTTCAGCCAATCAGATTGCAGCACACGTGCATACGCGTGATTTCATGAGTTTTTTCTATATCATATTTTAGGATATCTTTATGCATGACTATGTTTTAAATTTCAAAGCATTTCGTCAAAAAACAAAGGAGATATAGCCATTTAAAGTTTCAGCCAATCAGATTGCAGCACACGTGCATGCGCGTGATTTCATGAATTTTTCTATATCATATTTTAGGATATTTTAATGCATGACTATGTTTTAAATTTCAAAGCATTTCGTCAAAAAACAAAGGAGATATAGCCATTTAAAGTTTCAGCCAATCAGTTTGCAGCACGCGCGCATGCGCATGCTTTCATGAAATTTTTTATATATCAAGCTGTAGATCTTTGTAATGTAGGACTATGTCCAAAATTTCAAAAGATTATGACAAGAAACAAGAAAGATATTGAGACTTTAGTTTCAGCCAATCAGAGCGAAGCGCACGTGCATGCGCGTGAGATCTTGCTGTTTTGACCATGCCATCATGTCTATACTACTAATGTATCCTTACATTATGAGTTTCAGAAAAATTCATCAAGAAAAAGAAAAGTTACAGCAATATTCATTATATTGGTTATTTCACGTGTTGCACGTGCGCGCTCTTGCAAGCACGTGCGCGCAAAATGACCTTCGTTCCGCAAATCTACATAACATCCCTACTGACCCTAAAAAGGTTTTACCTAAGTCGGATGTGTAGTTTACAAGATCACTCGCGGACAAAATTTTCCCAGGAAGAAAAATAATAATAAGAATAACTAGATGCGTTCTTGTTGCTAGAGCAACAAGTGGTCTTCCGACCGACTTTTGTTAGAGTTCTATGCTGCATCATCCCATGAAATAGATTTGAGAATGTATTTTTTTTGTTTACGTTTATTCACAGCAGTCTCTAAACATACGTCATGATAATTACAGGTATTCCTCAAAAATCTCAAAAAATAGCTTTTAAAAATCTGCAAAATATTCCATACGTGTTAAAAAAGAGATAAAAGTCATTTGCAACTGAAAAAAGACATAAACAAAGAAAAAAAATTTCAACGCCCACAGCGGGATTCGAACCCCCGACAGTGGGACAAAGTTTGGTTCGATCATATCTTTTCAATATATGCACGCATCAAGATTCTGAACACATATTTAGAATTCTCATAAGACACTCTATCAACCCTGTAAATTCTAAAAAAAAATATTGAAAAACAAAAAAGTTGAGAAATGGGACTTTTTGAATTCACTTCCGTTTGCGACCGGAAGTGCCGACGACGAAAAATAAAGGTCGTTCCCCATAATGGAGTTCGATGTTCTATCACCTCAGTGAGTTTCACTTTCATATCTTTAGCCGTTCTCGAGAAAACTGCTGGACAAAATGCCTTTTAAAAAATACAAAAATCCCCAAAAATCGCGAACGAAAGTAAATTTTGAAAAAATGAAAAACACGTCTGGAGATATTCTCATGATGCATCATCCCTGTAAAAATCTTCTTAATCCGTCCACGCACAGCTGAGATATCGCCCTAACTATGAAAAAAGAAAAATAATAATAATAACTAGAACCGATCTCGTTGCGAGCAACGAGAGGTCTTCCGTCCGATTTAGGGAAAAAAAACCTAAAATCGAGCTGAAAAAGTGATAAAAAAATTTGGTCACAAAAGAAGATTGAACCCAGTTTGTCAGCGTGAAAATCCAACGCACTTTTTTACCTTTTGTTTTTGCCAACGCTATTGAGTCACTGCTCTAAATGTACTTATATATACTTCTTCAACAATGCACCTGTCTAAAAAAAAATACGAAATGCTCGGTTCTATTCATAATTTCGCGCCACGAGCAAACCTTCGCGCCTTTCTTTAGAATATTCCAATAAATAGGTATGATAACTTCAATAAAATCAAGAAAAAGGAACGTTCTTTAAGCCTAAATTTTGAGGTTTAGAAAAGTATATTTAACGGATTGTACATATTTTATATATAATATAGGTTAGTAACAGAAAAGAACTGAAATGGTAATCAGTTTGAACTTTTTTTTTAATTTCCCGTTTATCCCCAAACTGAACTAACCCGATTCGTTGCATCTTCATGAAAAGGTAGAAATGGTTCGCTGAAAGACATGTCTCGCCCTACGACGGTCAAAGAATCATATATCATTTATGTTCAGTGTTCAGTGTTCAACTTTAAATATCTTTGAGAAAAGAATGTTAATATAAACTTAATTAAACGGTGTTTTAAAATATGATTTTTTTATTTTTGTCTCTTCTGTTTGTTTAATATGAGACAAGTGGGCATGGGAAAACAGTGGTTACGTTTTATACTTACCATATACATCGATATTGTTTCTTGAAAAACTATTACTTATAACCATGATTTAAAATCTGTTTTTCCCATCGTGCAAAAACAAATTATAGTAGGTATCTCTCAAATGCATATTCAGTCTTTTCTTTTTCTACTTTGAGAACGAGCCAAAACCAATAATAGAAAACGTTTGAAAAGACCCTGGAATAAATCTTTAGTTTTACACAGAATTATAACGTTATTACTACGTGACAATCCAGTAGCCTTTAACCTTTCATTTATCCCTATCTTAATTTCGTTTAAGCAAACGTTCAGATGACTCCATAAACCCCTACTCGCGAAATGGCGGTGTTGATAGAGACAGCCGCCATCTTGATCCCGCTTCATATTTTCAAATGTTAATATCTAGAGTTCAAATTAACCAATATTCAAACAAATTATATAGTAAGCTCTATTGAAAGGGTGTCTATTAGCATTCCAAAAAGAAATGAAAAATATTGAAAATCGAAAAAGTTAGAAAATTCAATTTTTTATCTTCGCATCTCCTTACGACAGGAAGTACTGACGACGAACGAATTGTCGCGTCCTGGATAGTAAATATCACGATTGATAATCCCTGAAAGTTTCATGTTGATATCTTTTACCGTTTTTGAGTTTAATCCTGGACAAAATGTCATTTTATTTTCAGGAAAAGTCCCGTAACTTGGCACCGGAAGCGAGTTTTCAAAAAAACTCTCGGAAAAAATAACTTCAGATAACAACACATTATTCCTGTAAATTTCATGAAAATCCATCAAGTAATCTTTGAGAAATCGCGTGCACAAAATTTGATGTACGGAAAAATAATAATAATAATAATAATAAGAAACAATAGAATCACTATAAGGTCTTCCGTGAAGACGGAAGACCTTAATAATAATAAAAAACAGACGAATAACAATAAGGTCTTCCGAAGGAAGTCGGAAGACCTTAATAACTAGTGCTAATTGTAACGGGAACCGTTACAGATGTTCCCCAAACGCTCCCCAACTCCCTTCTCGTGCCATATTCCCTGTAAGTTTCATTAAAGAAGGCAAAATCTATGCATTTAAGACGTAAACAACGTTTTCCCAAAAGTATACCAAGTATTTCAAATTTAAGCAGTGCAGGCGTGCGCATAAGATTGCATGAGCGTAATGACGATATCATCTTGTCTACAATATTTTACTCATTTGCACGTGCACGCACGTGCATGATGACCATACCTTCTTGTAGGAGTCCATTATGTCTGTCTATGTTCTTAATCCCATCCTGTTTGGTTGAAAAACAAGGGAGTTATAGCCATTTAAAGTTTAAGCCAATCAGATTGCAGTGCACGTGCATGCGCGTATTTTCATGACAATTATTATATATCATATTGTAGGACATCTTAAAGTATGCTTATGTTTTAAATTTCAAAGCATTTTGTAAAAAAACAGAAAAGATATTGAGATTTTTGTTTCAGCCAATCAGAGCAAAGCGCACGTGCATGCACGTGCATGCATGTGAATGGTGACCATACCATCCTGTAGGAGTCCTTTATGTCTATCTATGTTGTAAATCCCATGCCGTTTGGTTGAAAATCAAGGGAGTTATACTCATTTAAAGTTTCAGCCAATCAGATTGCAGCGCATGCGCATGCGCGTGATTTCATGAAAAATTTTATATATCATATTGTAGTACATACTAATGCATGTCTATGTTATAAATTTCAAAGCATTTCATCATAAAACAAAAAAGATATTGAGATTTCTGTTTCAGCCAATCAGAGCAAAGCTCACGTGCATGCGCGTGAGTTCATGCAAATTTGACCATGTCATCTTATCTACACAACTTATATATCTTTATATGATGAGTTTCAAAACATTTTATCAAAAAATATAAAAGTTACAACCATATTAAATACATCGTTCATTTTACTCATTGCACGCGCCCGCACGTGCATGCGTATGCGCGCAAAATGACCTTCGTTCGGCACATCTACACAACATGCCTACTAACCCTAAAAAGGTTTTAACTTAGTTTGGTGAACAGTTTCTGAGAACACTTCCGGACAAAAAAGTACCGGAGAAGAAATAAGAAGAAAAAAGAATAATAATAATAATAATAATAACTAGTGCTAATTGTAACGGGGACCGTTACAGATGTTCCCCAAACGCTCCCCAATTCCCCTTTGGTGCCATATTACCTGTAAGCTTCATTAAATAGGACAAACTCTATGCATTTGCGACTTTTACAACGTTTACCCAGAAGTGTACCAAGTTCATTCAAATTTAAGCATTGCACGCGTGCGCATGTGAATGCATGTGCGTAATGACCATATCATCTTGTCTACACAATCTATATATTTTAATATACTAAAAATAAAAGTATTTAATCCAAAAGTATTAAAAAATACGCTCTTTCAAAAGTATTTTTTATTTTACTCTTTTCACGTGCACGCACGTGCATACATGAGCATGGTGACCATACCTTCTTGTAGAAGTCCATTACATCTATCTATGTTCTAAATCCCATCCCGTTTGGTTGTTAACCAAGGGAGTTATAACTGTTTAAAGTTTAAGCCAATCAAATTACAGTGCAGGTACACGCACGTGTAAGCATGTGCATGGTGACCATACCTTCTTGTAGAAGTCCATTATATCTATCTATGTTCCAAATTCCATCCTGTTTGGTTGAAAATCAAGGGAGTTATAGCTATTTAAAGTTTCAGCCAATCAGATTGCAGCGCACGTGCATGCACGTGAGATCTTGCTATTTTGACCATATCATCTTGTCTACGCTACTAATATATCCTTACATTATAAATTTCAAAAGATTTCTTCAAAAAATAGAAAAGTTACGGCTATATCCATTATATTGGTCATTTCACGTGTTGCACGTGCGCGCTCTTGCAAGCACGTGCGCGCAAAATGGCATGTTGACAATGTCATCTTATCTACATTTATAATATGTCTATATATTCTAAATATCAAAGCATTACATCAAAAAATGTAAAAGTTACGGCAATTTCAAGTATATTGGTCAATTCACGTGTTGCACGTGCGCGCTCTTGCAAGCACGTGCGCGCAAAATGACGTTCGTTCCGCAAATCTACATAACATGTCTACTTACCCTAAAAAGGTTTCCCCTTAATCGGATGTGTACTTTACAAGATCATTCGCGGACAAAATTTTCCCGAGAAGAAAAATAATAATAATAATAACTAGAGCAAAGCTCGTTGCAAAGCAACGAGTAGGTCTTCCGTCCTGTTTGACCGGAAGTAAACGGAAGTAACTTTCATTTTTTTTTACAAAATTGAGTAATAACGCCCAACAATGTATAAATCACCTTAATTTATGTTAATTTATGCTAAAATAAGCCATTTTTTGCTACTTCCGGTTTGACCGGAAGTGACGACGACGGACGAAAAATGTATTTTTATGCTCCCAGAGACATATGTTACTCAAAACGGGTTTAGAACGTCAAAAATACGAGTTTTTCGACTACTTCCGGTTTGGCCGGAAGTGACGACGTCGGACGCATTTCAATGACACCAATAGATTGAGCTTGACATTTTGAACAACTTTGTTACTTAGACGTATTACAAATTCTCAATACTTTTTGAGATATAAAGGAAAAACTTTCGGCCCCTCTAGGCCCTTAATTTTAGGGGTCAGCCCTTTTTACAAGATATGATTTGAAAGATCTTGAAATTCTACATTTCTTTTGTTCTATATGTTTTAACAAAATATTTCCAGGTTAAAAGATATCGTAGAAAAAATGTTTAAAATTTTGAAATTCGCGATACGACAATTTTCGGCCATAGCGTGCGCCGACGTACGGCAATTTCGATAAAAATGAAATACCTTATACATATCTATAGACTTTGGTCTATCTTACCTGAAAGTTTCATGTTTCTATCTTGAGCCATTATTGAGAAAGTCTGGAGACAACCTGACCCTTCAAAAATCATAAAATTGACAATATCTCCAAACCGGAAGAGACGTCATCAAATCGGAAAAAAATGCATGAGGTTCAAGTAATGTTACATAAGTCCTGAAAGTTTCATGGAAATCCATCGAGCCGTTTTTGAGAAATCGCGTGCACAAAATCGGTAAGAAAAAAAAGAATAATAATAATAAAAGTGAAAAAGAAACCTAAGAATAACAAGAAGGTCTTCCGCTGAAGACGGAAGACCTTAATAATAAGAAACAGAGTAAAAACAATATGTTCCCCAACTTCGTTTGGGGAACATAATAAGAAACAGAGTAAAAACAATATGTTCCCAAACTTCGTTTGGGGAACATAATAATGCAGCAAAATTCAAATTCTCATTTTTCTATTAGGATTTTTACATCGGGCTCGGAGTTGGTTTTATTCAGAAAGACAGGACTGGGTTCAAGGCGACTAGGGGTACCACACCGGTAATTGACCAATCAAAATGAACTTAGTCAATTGTAATTCCATACATATAAAGCCGATTTTCCTTTCTTTTGAGAGTTTTTTGTTTTTTTTTTTTTTGTTTTTTAATTTCCTTCCAGGCCATTTTGACAACTCTGGTACCTGTGCCCAGGAAATTTTATCTACTCTGTAAATAAATAAAGTTTTTTGACAGGAACTATTTTTCCAGCGCATAGGGGGCTACTTCCCGGGGTCCTTTTGAGATGTTTATAAAGACATTGAAAACACGTGGATTTGAGGGTAGCCCTGTTTGCAGATGCAAAAAAAATCAGAAAATGTCGTGTACGTACCATGGTTTTTTGGTGTCAGCTAATGTGACAGGTATTGTTTAACACTCCCTCATTAATATTTTTTTCATGAATTCAAATACCTGATGTTTTACGGGGAAGAAACGTGTACTGCTTTTTAATATACCGAAACTCGCTATTTCTGGGGATTGTGTAATTCTAAAAAAAATTCAGAAAAATTTCAAAGGTAAAATAAAAGAAGAATGCTTGGTATTAAAATATTAATTCATATCATTAGAATGGAGTGCTATAAACGACATCTAGAGAAATAGGCTTTAAAAGGTTTATGTCATATCTTTGTTCCTCTGCACTTAAATTTCAAACACGACAGAATCTGTAATTTTTGCCGAAAAAATTCATAATTTCTATACACTTTAGAGACTTACCGTAAAACTTTCAGGAAACTTTCTATGAAGTCTTTTCTGCACCTTAAGTGGAATTTTATGTCGATCCCAGGTGTCGATTGTGTTTCAGAGAAATTTTCTACGTTGCTATTGATTTTTTTTTTCAGGAGAAGGGGGGGGGGGTGTTGACTTACTTATTCTAAGCATTTGTTAAAGTGAGTTTGTAAATACATCTACGAACTTGAGCTGGATTGTGACCTTTGGATCAAGAGGTCAAAGGTCAAGGTCATCAAAGCATTTCATAAAGAAATATAAAACTAACGGCTATATCAAGTATACAAGTCATTTGAGCATTGCACGCGCGCGCAGGTACAATGCATGAAAGCCATATCATCTTGACTACACTTTTAATATGTTTCTATTCTTTGAGTTTCAAAACGTTTCATCAAAAATTTACGACTATATCAAGTAAATCGATTATTTAACGCATTGCGCGCGCACATACGTGTATGCATGTCCTTGCATTCAAGTTTGATAGTAGCATGATGTATGAATCCGTCATATCTATTCATATTCTAAATTTCATCCTGTTTTGTTGAGAATCAAAAAAGTTATAGGCATTTAAAGTTTAAGCCAATCAGATCGCAGCACACGTGGATGCGCGAGGTTTCTTGAAAATTTTTATATATCATATTGTAGAATCTCCTAAAGTATGCCTATGTTTTAAATTTCATAGCATTTCGTCAAAAAACAGAAAAGATATTGAGATTTTTGTTTCAGCCAATCAGAGCAAAGCGCACGTGCATGCGCGTGAGTTCGTGCTTATTTGACAGTGTCACATTATTTACACTATTAATATATCTTAATATAATGAGTTTCAAATCATTTCATTAAAAAATGTAAAAATTATAGCTCTATTAAGTATATCAGTCATTTCACTCATATCACGCGCACGCACGTGCAGGCGTATGCGCGCAAAATGACCTTCGTTCCGCACACCTACACTACACACCTATTAACCCTAAAAAGGTTTTAGCTCAGTTGGGTGAACAGTTTCTGAGAACACTCGCGGACAAAAAAGTACCGGAGAAGAAATAAGAAGAAAAAAGAATAATAACTAGGGCTAATTGTAACGGGAACCGTTACAGATGTTCCCCAAACGTTCCCCAACTCCCTTTTGGTGCCTTATTCCCTGTAAGCTTCATTAAATAAGACGAACTCTATGCCTTTTAGACTATAACAATGTTTTCCTAGAAGTATATTCAGTATATTCAAATTTATGCATTGCACGCATGCGCATTTGAATGCATGTGCGTAATGACCATATCATCTTGTCTACACTATTTATATACTAGAAATTACAGCGTTTTATCCAAAAGTATTAAAAAATACGTTTTAATCTAGTGTATTTGTAATTTTACTCATTTCACGTGCACGCACGTGCATGCATGTGCATGTCGACTGTATAGATCTTCTTGTAGGAGTCTGTTATGTTTGTCTATGTTCTAAATCTCATCCTGTTTGGTTGAAAAACGAGGAAGTTATAGCCATTTTAAGTTTAAGCCAATCAGATTGCAGCGCACGTGTATGCGCATGTTTTCACGACAACTGTTATATATCATATTGTAGGACATTCTAATGCATGATTATGTTTAAAATTTTAAAGCATTTCGTCAAAAATTAAAAAAAGATATTGCGTTTTTGTTTCAGCGAATCACAGCAAAGCACACGTGCATGCACGTGCATGCATGTGCATGACGACCATACCTCCTTGTGGGAGTCCATTATGTTTGTCTATGTTCTAAATCCCATACTGTTTCGTTGAAAAACAAGGGAGTTATAGCCATTTAAAGTTTAAGCCAATCAGATTGCAGCGCACGTGCATGCGCGTGTTTACATGACAATTGTTACATATCATATTGTAGTACATCCTAAAGTATGCCTATATTTTAAATTTCATAGCATTTCGTCAAAAAACAGAAAAGATATTGAGATTTTTGTTGCAGCCAATCAGAGCGAAGCGCACGTGCATGCGCGTGAGTTCGTGCTAATTTGACAGTGTCACATTATCTACACTATTAATATATCCTTATTAAATGAGTTTTAAAATATTTCATCAAAAAATGTTAAAGTTATGGCTATATAAATTATATCCGTCATTTCACTCATTTCACGCGCCCGCACGTGCATGCGTATTCGTGCAAAATAACCTTCGTGTTGCACACATGCTGTTTGGTTGAAAACCAAGGGAGTTATAGCCATTTAAAGTTTAAGCCAATCAGATTGCAGCGCACGTGCATGCGCGTGATTTGATGAAAATTATTATATATCATATTGTAGGATATCCTAAAGCATGTCTATATTTTAAATTTCAAAGCATTTCGTCAAAAAACAAAAAAGATATTGAGAATTTTGTTTCAGCCAATCAGAGCGAAGCGCACGTTCATGCACGTGCAAGCATGCTCTTGATGACCATACCTTCTTGTAGGAGTCCATTACGTCTGTCTATGTTCTAAATCCCATGCTGTTTGGTTGAAAAACAAGGGAGTTATAGCCATTTAAAGTTTTAGCCAATCAGATTGCAGCGCACGTGCATGCGCGTAATTTCATGACAATTTCTATATATCATATTGTAGAACATCCTAAAGTATGCCTATGTTTTAAATTTCATAAGTGAAGCGCACGTGCATGCGCGTGAGTTTCATGCTAATTTGACAGTGTCACATTATCTACAGTATTAATATATCTTTATATAATCGATTTTCAAATCATTTCATCAAAAAATGTAAAAGTTATAGCTATATTAAGTATATCAGTCAATTCACTCATTTCACGCGCACGCACGGCCCGGGGTATGCGCGCAAAATGACCTTCGTTCCGCACACCTACACTACACACCTATTAACCCTAAAAAGGTTTTAGCTCAAATTGGGTGAACAGTTTCTGAGAACACTCCACAAAAAAACCGGAAAACAATGAAAAAAAAAAAAATAATAATAATAAGAAACAGAGTAAAAAAAATATGTTCCCCAAAATTCGTTTGGGGAAAAATAAAGAAACCGAGTAAAAAAAAAAGTTCCCAAACTCCGTTTGGGGAACAAAAAATAATAAGAAACAGAGTAAAAAAATATGTTCCCCAACTTTGTTTGGGGAACATAACTAATGGCATTTTCAAAATTC
Source organism: Saccostrea cuccullata (assembly GCF_032062105.1). NCBI lineage: Eukaryota > Metazoa > Mollusca > Bivalvia > Ostreida > Ostreidae > Saccostrea > Saccostrea cuccullata. The sequence continues at coordinate 1,492 of NW_026929019.1, read as the reverse complement.
TAGGAACACCCAAATGTAGAATGCTTTATGGAGCATTACAAAACATGAAAAAATAAAACCCTGATGAATTAACGTAAAAATCCCAACAAATATGCGTTTGAAATTAATTTAACAAATATGCGTTTAAAATTAATTTTGGCTTTTAGGTCTATTAAGCAAACCATTTTAAAGGTCGCTAAAGTCACATTAAAGAATAGCAAAATGAACAAATATGAAGAGTTAAAATTAGAATTGTTAGAAATGTTAATACATGTATAAGCATTGAATTCATATTTTTGGATGTCGTCGGTCCTCACACCGGGTATTTAATTTGTTGGCACGGCTAGGAGTGTGATAGAACAGACGACATCCCCCAAAAAATTCAGTGCTTATAAATCGATCAAATGAAACAATCACATTATAAGCTTCTAGTACGCTGATACTTGTTTTTACTCTTAACAAGCAATCAACTTTTCAATTGCATTTCTTTTGGGTCTTGGCGGGGGGGGGGGGGGGGGGAGAGGGAGGAGTGTTCCAAAAAGAAAAAAAGAACCTTATTCACTGTCCAAATTCGGGAATTTGCCAGTGCGAAGACTTACAGCAACCAAAAATGAGGGACCATATATGATTAACATTTTGAACTTTTCAATGGTCAACTTCCCTTACTTATGCAGTAATATTCCTCCATAACCTGCATACGTTATTTACATCTCTCAGTTTATTCGATACGCAAGGGCATGCTCTACAGCGAATAAAATTTATCATTAAGTCAAATGCTATTAAACTGACCCCTTTCATATTAATTGTTTAACCATTTTATAAACAACGATTTCCCCCCCATTATATCCTATCATGACAAGAAGCACACGGCGGGTGTTACGGTTCCCAGGGGATGCTCACCTTTCCATGGAAACTGATACCACCCTTAGTTTTTTAGGTCTGTGATTGTTCTGTTTCAGTGTTTTAGTGTTAAATGAACTTTTAGCTTGAATACTAGTACTGTTCGTTATCTCCATATGTATGACATTTATGTAGTTTTATTAAAATGAATACATGATTATAATAAATTTGCCTGTGATTGCATGTCCCATGTTTGGATAAAAACATCGAAGAAACTCAATAAAATCCTAAGCCTTTTGTGTTTTAGTGTTATCTCCCTTTCAGTGCCTTCTTTAAAGCTTCCAGAAAACATGGCGCTAAACACCGGTGAATGCTGGGAAAGGACAGCTTTGTTGACATGAATTTTCTTATCTTCTACAAGCAAAGTTACATCTGTTTCTGGAAAACCATCATCGTCAGAGTAACACTCGCTTTTTGTCTCTGCCATTTCACTAAAAAGAATGGCCACTGAATTATTATTGCCTTGTTACTAGTGACTGATATTATTAATTTATGCTTAATTTCTTTTAAATGTTTTTCGAACAATGTGTGAATAGATATCACTGTTAATTACTTAAATAAGAAATACATGTAAATAACATGTTCAGTTAATTTATCCTGGCCTTTTAAAATG
>NW_026929018.1:0-35346 GCF_032062105.1 Saccostrea cuccullata | reverse complement strand
GAAATATTCACATTTAAAATAATAAGAAAAGTTGATTCAGATGTAATTTTTTTCTCGTTCTTGTACACATTCTAAACATCTGTTGAAAACTTTACACCAATGTCTTTCTTTTTTATGCACATATTTTTTTTTATCTTACATTATACGGACCCGTAGGAGGGAATGGATACTATTTGAAAAGCCATATAATTTTTGAGAAGCAAAATATCTCATCACACATATACATGTACATGTGGCTCGTCTATAGAGCAGCACACATTTCCAAGCTATATATATATTTGGGGTTGTCTCCCGTTTCCTATGAGCCTGTTATATATGTATAATCTCGCAAAAATTAAAATTTTGTGGACCTTAATGCTACTTGAGCTGTTTTCTCCCCTTTCTGCCAGGTGTGACGATCCTGGTGTCCACGAGTTGTGGGACGTTAGTGGGGGGTATCCTTACCACCTATAAGATGCTCCACCCATACTGTTGTATCAAGCTGGTGGGCGCCATTAATCTCTTCTCCATCATCGTCCACGGTCTTTAAATTCGTTCTGGGATGTCAGAACCCTACCATCGTTGGGTACTTGTATACCTCATTATCAAATTAATTCAATTATACACCATTACGCGATCTGTATACATACCTGACCAGGTACTTTGTAATTTTATATGCATGCATGTTTTTTTGTGCATGTGGCAACAAAATTATCTTCTGGGTAGTTGGGGATCAATTGGGCATTTCTTTATTTTTTTTAAATCGATTTCTGGAAAAAGCTAGTGTTTGACTTTACAGCAAAAGTTGTGGGAAAAGCATTTCAATAAAAAAAAAATCCATATTAAAAATGATTATAACAGCATAGAACTATACTTAGAAACGGGGACGCATTCTACAAGACGTTATATTTTGTTTGATTAACTGATACAGAAATTATTATGTTGAAGGCTGGATAATTCAATGAGCAATTCCACTTGCTTGGACGCCTGTAACTGTGACAGTGCGGAATACCTTCCCGTCTGCGGTTCGGATAATAGGAATTACCTGACGCCCTGTCATGCCGGATGTGGACAGAGTATTCAAGGACCAGAGGGTTTTGTAGGTCTTTTCAAGAAAAAAAATCTACAAAGATTTCAACACAAAATCATATTAAATTTTATGCAAAATATTAATGTTTGAGTTTTTTTCGTTATGAAACTCATTTTATTCGGAAGAAAATCGAAAAAAAATATTTCAATGGGGAATGTTCTATCAACTATCATTTTAGACGTACTCCAACTGCACGTGTATCGAGGGGGGAGGGACGGCCACCCCCGGGCTGTGTAAGACGGATTGTGAGATGTTCTGGCCTTTCCTGATCGTCAACACCGTGTCCTCGTTAATCGTTTCCATCTGCATCGTCCCCAGTATTATGTTCAGTGTCAGGTTAGCTTATCTACCTACTAGCCTCTTTTGTGTGATACAATGTAGTCAGTCTGCTTAAAAAATAAGAAAATATCCAATATATGTCTTTAAATTTCACTCTCGAAAATAAAGATATGACATTGTTTTTTTTTCTTTTTTGTAAAATTTGAGAATAAAAGTTTTGTTCTTCACTGAATACAGGTGCGTGTCAGACGAAGATAAATCGGTGGCTGTTGGCGTATCCTCCCTCTTCCAGACAACTTTTGGTATGTACCTGTACCTCGTGACTAATTCGGCAAAAAGGAAATGTTGTGTGGCTAAAATAAGGCATATTTAGATAATCTTTGAGGACGTTGAAGTATAAATAATCAACAAATATCGTAGGTTATAAAAAGTAAAAGGAAAAAAAACAGTGCGCTTCATTTATCATGAATTTTTATTCATTAAACGAGATGGTTCATCGAAAACTCTTTAAGAAGGAATACAAGCATATTTAATTTGTTTTATTTTTAAATTGTTCACCATTTATTTTAAGGCTGGATGATCGGACCGGTTATAACTGGTAAAATTATAGACACGTGCTGCAAACTCTGGAGCTCGAGTTGTTATGGAAAGGGCGCATGCGCATTATACGACATAGAGGACTTCCGCTTTAAAAAGTACTCTGTGGAAATCATCGCTAAATGTATAGTAGTTTTGTTTTATGGGGTTGTTATATGGATTTCTAGAAACAGAACGGACTGGAGTACAGACGATGAAGAGAAAAATGACCTCCCGGAGAAAGAGGAACTCATGGTCGGATCAGAGAAAACTAAACTGAAATTCGAGATTAGTGATCCGATCGTGAAAAACAGAAAATCTTAAGTCTTAGATAATTTAGCGTGTATAAAAAACCTTATCCAGCCATAACTCAAGATTTTTGGATTTCGTTGCAAAACCATGTACAAAAGGAAAAGGTACACAATCATTTTAGCGGTATTGTGCTAAGTTTACCAACGAGACTCGAGAAATGGCGGAACTAGCAGGGAAGAAGAAAATGGAATGATACAGATAAATGTTACACGAAGTCTCGTTTTATAGAAACAAGCTAATTCTGACTGCATATGAAATTATTACGTATATATATATATTTAAACAAAGAAGTATTTAGAAAGAGCAAGAAAGTTCTCTAAACTGTTATATGTAAATGAATATATATAACGTTTGTTTTAATTCTAAGCATTGGCTTATTCTGACCTGACAGAAAAATTTGAGTTGAGGAGTACATGTTGTACAGCCTTAGAGAAATTCCCAAGCAAGCCAAAAAAGGGAAGGGCTCCTTTAACTTATTTTGGAAGAGGAAAAATATAATAAACTTACTTTCCATATTCTGACAAATGGAATGATCTTTGTTTTCTTCTATAAGTATATCATGTATATGTCAGAAAAATAATTTGGGGCGGGGTAAAATGGGAGTTATACTGATTAAAGGGTTAAGAATGTTACACACAGGGAATAAAAAAAACTTATGTTTTAGCAAACATATTTTTCAATGATCATGACGAAAAATATATGTATATTTTATTAAAGTTTTACAAGTTTTACTGTGTCATATATAGAAACTTTGTATGATACTACATCAAGCACAGATTAGATATGTTCATGTACTCGTATTTTTCGTACTTGAAAGGAATTACTTTCACAGAAGTTATGCATAGGAAATTATTTTATAAAGTGTTCTTTTGATATACCAAAGACTATTTTTGTTGAACAAACAAGTGAATAAAAGTATAAAATAAATTGCTCTCTTTCAGTCTTCTTTCTAGATTTTCACACATGATATATGTTGTGAAATCCTGGACAGATTGAGTATTTTATCTTGGAGAAGAAATGACAAAAAGATTGATAAGCAGAGGTCTTGATTTCAGTAATACAGTATCACAGTTTAGATGAAATATATGGAGATAACGAACAGTATTCAAGATCAAAAGTCCATAAAACAATACAAAATAAGACCAGAGCAAACAGGGACCTCCGAAACATCAAAAACATCAGGTGCCAAGGAGGAGTGAGCATCCTCTTCCAGCTGATCACATCCGCCGTGTGCTCTTTGTCGGGAAATAAGGGGATAATCCGTTGATAATGATCTAACAATTGGTATGAAAATGTCAGACAGCATTTGACCTAAATAATGATAAATTGTATTTGATGACAAGGTCATTGTATCGATTATAAATTTTTAAAAAATAATGACTTTATAGAAGATTGCTGATATTCTCGTTTCATCAATTTGTTTGTCAATAATTTTCCTCGTTTTAGAAATTGTTCATACGTAGAGCATGCTCTTACGTATCGAATTCACTGAGATTATATAAACTCGGTATGCAGGCGATGGAGATACATATATATATATATATATATATATATATATATATATATATATATATATATATATATATATATATATATATATATATATATATATATATATATATATATATATATATTGCTACATTTGTAAAGGGAAGTTGACGATTGATTTCAAAGTTAAAGTCATCACGTTTATCATAAAGCTTGGTGTAAGATTACCATTAGGCCAAAATAAAAAATAACTTTGTTTCCCCTAACGCGACAGACCCAATTAAATCGCACCGACTGAAAAGATTTTTTTAAATAAGATGATTCAATTTTTTTTTTATTGTCAACCAAGTTCTATAAAATACAATTTCATCAAAATCAGTTTTTATCAGAACGGCCAACATTGTTCTACTGTGATTTTCAAGCATTTGATGGAAACAAAATAGCGCCCAGATGTGATTATAGAGAAGTAGTTCCTCATAAAACAACTGCATAAAACGTCTCAATTTTATGCCTTTAGCTAACTAGACTTCTTTACTCTTGAAACAATTTGATAATAAAATTTACCATGACTAATTAAGAGTGTTTGGGAGGTGTCTTGGTTTCTCCATGTGAGTAAATACAAGTAGATTTTCGAAAGGGACGGTAAACGAACAAACACATCTGTTGAATTTCAGGTACGTAATTCCTGGAAAGGTCTGCCTCATGAGCAGATGAGGAGCCCATGTAGTGAACATTACATTCAATTTCACTGCATTTTATTTAATTTGAGTTTTGATCTAATAAACCTTTCATCTATGTTCCTCTATTTACTATATGCCATTATGGAATCATAGGCACTGTTGTAAATATGTCTGCAGATTCATCCTAATAAATATTATTCAGTTGTACTTTTTCATGCCTTTATTTACGGGTTAAACTTTGTGACTATGACATTGTTTTATATAGCATTTTATTATTTGTAGATTCGGTTTGGTTCATTTAAATATTGTTTAAATACTCTTTCCAAATTAGTTTTGAAATCATAATTTAGCATCCCAAGACATCCAGTGTAATTTTCTTTAATTAGTCCCTTGAAGATTGGTTGTTTCTATGCTTTTAATCCCTTCGAGATTTGTTGAGACGACATTTGAAGATTTCCCCCATTGCTCCAAATTTAGACGTACTATACACTTTTTGCCATAAAGCAGTGGGGGTCTTTTTTTGAGCCAACGTAATCTGCGACACTGGACATATGTTTTTATGGTCCCTTTTGAAGGACAGTTTTCAACGTTCCTCATTGGTATTAGCCACTTATGTCTTAACACCAAGGCAAAATGTTCTAGAACCACTGCAAATCTCATGGCCCTCAAAAAAGTACATTGTAGGCTAATTGTAGGTTCGAAAAAATATACTCGGATGTCCAGTCTTTGCGTATTTGAGAATCTTCTCTTTTTATTCTATTTCTATAAATGTACTCTGGCGTGAGATATTTCATAAGTTCATCTTAATTACAGTTTGAATTAATTAATCATGAATTTTGCTTTTAAACGTCATATGTATGATAGCATTTTGTTCACAAATCACTTTCTTTGTACTTTTCTTATTTATAAATGTAATTTTCCATTAAATTTAAGAATGTATTTTGAAAGATGCTGTCAGAAAATAAAAATCTTTACCTACCTACAGATCCAACTTGAGAATTTAGGGTCGGGTTAGGGAAAAGGGGAAAAGATATTTTTAATTCCGGCCTTAACGTCTTTTAAAGTTAATAAAAGTTATACAAATGAAAGTTAAAAGTGGAATATATAAATATGAAACAGACTCTATGTTATCCTTTATCTCAAGCTCACCATATCGACATAAGAATGGAAATTACCATTGTTTATTTATTTGACAATACGCCGTCGATATACCGGTATCTAAATGTCGAACTGAAGTCCACATGAAGTACTAGTGCTTTCTTTGTTTCATGTAGAACATTTTGGACAAATTCTGCTTCAAATGAATACAAAAAAGGTCTGCTTCTAACGGGGCGCAATTGGTACCCAAGGGAATTCCAATAGATTGTTTAAAGACCTGGTCTTCAAAAACTACGTAGATATTGCCAATCAAGAACTCAAGCATCTTTTTGATGTCAACTTCAGAGTCCTTGTGTGTGCAATCGGAATGTGTTTTTAACAAAATAATTTTGCAAATAACCAATGAAAAGGTCAGTAAATTTACAAGTTCCATTTTTATTGACACAAGCAGCTGTCAATGATATAAAAAAGCCTGGACTTTAATTTATCATGGGAAATTGTTGTGTATAAAGTTGAAAAGTCGTAAATAAGATGTTGATTTGGTAAAATATTGTGATTTTAAATTGTCCAAGAGTTCCTTGGAGTTTCTATATATCCACATGTGATTTACACCACGCCACGTCTTGAATACTGTGAAATCACTAATGTTCGTGGGGGTGTAATATTTGTGGAAATCAAGGTATGAAGAAACCTCCGAATTTATGTCTACCACAAAATGCATTTTATTTTCCATATATTATTACTGAATAATTCTTCAACCACGAAATAAAATCGCCATGAACCAATATATTTTCCGCCAACCACGATAATTTGACCCTTCCAAAATATGTGATTTTACAGTATATTGTTGCACAGTGCTCTTGACGTTTCTCCTTTACAACAATCTCAACATGAAGATTTAAACAATATTACATTTGTCCAATATTAGTAAACTAAAAAACACAAATGCTTTTAAGGAATGGTTTTAAATCTGAAAAAAAATTCACTGATATTTCCATCGCACACCTTAAATGTGCCACATATATACAGCTAGGACCGGTCGAAAGGGGATGCTTACTGGTCCTTGCCCCCCGATCCTACCTGTGAAGTTTTGGAGGGTTCATGTTTGCTCTCTTCACGATTTGTTTTATTTCCTGGGTTTATGAATTTAACCTCTTTTTGTTTTCTTTACTTTTTACATCGTTCCATTTAACTATGTGATACATAAACAATCTAAGTTTAATTCTAACACGTCATTTGATTGGATAAAGAATTTATGCTATATCGTATAACATACGTTGCCAACGTAACAATTAGTTACGTCAGTTGTGTGATACATGATTATTTTTTTGTGATGTTTCTTACGTGACAAATCTGATTATATGCATGAGTGGTAAAGATTGTTTTCAAATAGAGGTAATAATTTTATAGGTCCTAAAAACAAAATGGCAATTATTACTAAAATTATAAATATTTTGTGTTTAATGCTTTTTCCATCAATTTTAAGCGTTACACTCTAAACGCAATCACCGTGGTTTCAATAATATCAGAATAAATAATGAAATGTAACTATGTTCTAGATATTGATCTGGGGATTTTTAAAGATAAATTTTGCATGAGGGTGTTGTATGCCTCCGGATCAATAGATTCAATGTGAATATTGCTGTTATCCTGTCTGTTTGTCTGTTTGTCTTTTTGTCTGTTTGCTTTTTTGAACTTTGTTGCCGCCGGGTTTTTCACAAAAACATCTTATTCAACATGTGAGCTGAAAGAGCATACAATTTGAGATGAATTGCGAGTTATGTAATTTGTGAATTTACTTTTTTAAAAAAAAAGTCAAAAAGTTAGAACTCAATAAAAGCCGAATTAACGTTAATCTGTGATTCTTCCCCAGTGAGATGTGTGCCAAGCAATTAATGTCAGCAGGTTTGAGGAAGGGAATTTAAAATTTACTGGGTTTAAATTATAGGTAGAATACTAATTATTTAGATGCTTTGCCCCCCCCCCCCCCCCCCCCCGGTTTTTTAAAGTTTTTGTAAAGTTTTTTTTAATATTATATATCGGGAAACTATTGATAAATGATTTATCTAAACATCTTACATACATTGACATTACAAAACAAGATAATCTAGTGTATGCACTGTTCAGACACTTGTATTTACTAAAATATCTTTTGGCGCTAAATATAGTGTAAAGCTCTCTGAAGAGTCTCTTTATTTCGGATATTTTCGCGTGACTTTGCAGAATTCATCTGATATATTATTTTTTCTTATCTAAAACATTTTTTTATATTTAATACAATTACATAAGTAGCATTTTTTTCGTTACAGTAACAGGCGATTTCCTCCCATTTTTAAAGTGCACTTTAGATGGAAATTATTGGATGATAGGAATTCCAGCTAAGACGAACTGAGAAATAGTAACACCATATAATATAGTTGTCAAATTTATATATTTCATTATAACAAAATGGATAGAATCCCTCGTTTGTCAGAAGCTGTTTATGTGGGATTATCTCAAGAAGTCGGAACCTGTACCGAAGTCTCGTTCAGACGGGAAATCACAGACATTAAAGAGGTTGTAACAAGGTCAGTATGCATCAGAAAAGGACTTAATTTAATGAAGAGTGGAAGTGAGCGTGAGGGATTTAGACTGAGAACGTCAGATGTCGATTTCATGTTATGGCCGCTAAATCATAAAGTAATCTGTGAGTTCCCTCAAACAATGTTCTACCTTTCGCAAAAATACACCTTGATTTTAATGGAGCCTGAGGAAGTTCCGCCTGGATTCACTAGACTTAGGCTGTTAACAAAGTCCCATAATGAGGTCGTGAGATCTTCCTGTGTAAATGTGAATAACCAACTATACATCTTCAGCTCCTTATACAGAGGGAAGAATTTGCAGCTTTTAAGAAAAAATTCAATTAATCCTCTTCTTGCATCGTCTATTGAACATGGACCTTGTGCTACTTACAAAACCATTAATCAAGACGAAGTTGATATAGCAACATGTTTGCAATGTCCACATTGGCCATCCATAGCATCACTATGGTTACATAGATGCGTGAAAAAGAAATGGCCTGATCAAAGCGTCTTAACTGATATCTTGAATAAAGGATGTCATGTTGTTCCAATAAGTAGTGGCCCGTCTTGTTCTGATAAGAACAGCGAATGGAGAATTTCATTTTCGGTGGCAGAGCAGAAACTTGTATATTCCATGAATCATTGTCAGTTTTTGTGCTACGGTCTTTTAAAGATTTTCATGAAAGAGGTTGTCAATTCGAAAAGCAACAATACAATACTTTGTTCATATTTCATGAAAACGATTTTATTTTGGGCCATACAAAATGAGGGATCATTAAATTGGACACCATGTACAATTCTCGTTTGTTTTTGGAAGTGTTTCAGAATATTAATCCACTTGGTGCACAAAGCTGAATGTCCAAACTTTTTTATTCCTCAGAACAATATGTTTAGGTTAAAGGTTTCTGGTGCAGCACAATCACAATTGTTTAGTCAATTGTATGATTTGTATTGTATGGGGATGTCTTGTCTTCTATTGAGTCCTTCTCTCGGGCCTTATTTAAACCAAGCCATCATCCACAAAACACCATCGATTAGAACAGATGAGAGTAGAATCATCTCTAGCCATTTACTAAGTAATCGGTACTTCACAGCAACAGATGGATTACACGTTGATGTAGATGATTTGATCGACTTCATATCGTATGTTCGAGAAATTGAAAAATTACTCACATCATCACTGACTTCTTTTCAGGTAGTTGCTATACAGAGCATAACATCAAAATTGTTGGTCAATACGGCATTTTTTATGCAGAAATATCTTTGCACATGTATTAATATTTCAAACAAAGATATATCGTATCTGAATCACATTTCTGTTAATCTGCTTAGGTTAGTATCTAAAATAGGATATGTATCTGATATTCTATATATATGTACATATCTCTATAGGTCCGGTAGATATCATCAATCACTGAGATATCTACAGAAAGCATTAGAGAAAGTTAGTTTTTCTTATATTTTGTTTTCTGACAGAGGCAGACGTGTCATTGAAGGACTGTCACTTAGTGATAAAATGAGAAAAGTTGTACGAACTGCCATTAAGTTACACCGTGGTAACACGTACCTTGAAGAACTGATGCTAGAACAGACCGTCAGTCCGATAGGTGCGTTGTTTGTTCATCCTGAAGTGATGCTATTCATGTTATTAACATTGAATCACAACAGACTGGGAGATACAATCAGGTCTCAGCAATGTCTACAGGGCCTACAGAGTCTTCTTCGTCATAATGTTGGGGATCCTCTTCTTATAAAGTATAGAGACCTATCCTGGCAGATTCTGGGAATCTGTCAACAAATCTGCGGGGATTACCTCGGTGCTTTTCATTCCTTTCAATGTTCACTTCAACAATATCCTCACAGTAGAATTACAAGAGCAACAATTATCAGATTGTGTATTCTTCTTGAGAGTGCATGTAACAATGTGTAACCATGTACAAAGGTAACAAGATTTTGCATTTTAATATCTAGTATTTATCATGTTTATATATTATTTAATAATTATGGATTCATTGCCTATCTGAGAAAAGATTTTCATTGAAACTAGTGTGAGAAAGACGAATTGCTACATGACTAGATAATAGAATTTGCCGGTTGTTTATTGTTTTACATTTAGTATGAGTATAGCATTGTATTTTCATGATCTCTGATGCTTGATCTTTTCTGCATATCAAGGACGCAATGCTGTATAGAGTTGTTTTATATCTATGTTATAATATGATAAAGTTTGTGTCTTTACGATTTTAAGTATGTTTTTAGGTAGAATTGTCAGTCCCAGTCTAATATTAAAATGTTTCCGTTAATAAACATGGTTATGTGTAACCTTTTTGCTAAATTGAAAGGGATATAAAACAGTTTTAGTCATAACTAAAATATTACAACAGTAAAGTCATAACATGCACTGAAGTGTTTAGAACTCATCAAGCTCAATTTATGTAATCATTTTTCTATACAATTTTTTTTCTTGTATATTTGTGTTACGCATTTTTCTTTTTTATATTTGTTTTTGTTGTACGCTTCACATTTTTTTTACACATAGTTATATTGTGTGTACTACGGACATATGATAAATAATAATCATTCGTTTCAATTTCACTAGTATTATTGTGAATGGTAGAGATTGCTATTGTTACCTTCTTAGAGATGACATATGGAAGCCATGCATGAAGTCCAATCCAAATATCATTTTGATTTTTCATTCTGAAGTATAAGATCATTTACTGCTTTAGAGGATTGAAATAAAAAAAAATTAAATACGTTTAAAATCTTAAATACTAAGATGTTTATAGGAAATATCCTGAATATCAATTCCTAAATTGAATTTCTATTTGAGATTTTAGTTTTGTCATCTAAGCAATGTTAAAAGAATCCAAAGTTTCAAAATTAAAACGTTCTGTAAGTTTTAAATTTTAAATTTGAACACAATTGAAGCTATGAATTACATTAAATAAATAAAATATCAAATGTGAAAAATTATAAAAGTTTTTCCAGCATTCATAGAATAAGCAAAGTTTTTCTTCTGCTTTTAAGGCTGCTGTATTGTATTTATCTGGCGAAAAATTACGTCAGTATGCATGTATATTGATATGGAATAACATGTAGTACTTTTCATTGACATATATATAAAATTGAATTTTGATATAATTAAATACAATTAAATTAATTTACGAGTCAGTTCAATAGAAACTTGACATAGAGCTAGAGCAAATCAAGCCGAGGATCATTTCTAAATCTCAGTTAATCCAGTCGTCTACAAGCCTCGATACGTGTATGTCAACACTAGTAACCCAATACCCTGCATTGAACCTGCATATTATATTTGTATTTTCCCCCCTAATAAGCAAATAAACCCTAAAAAGCAAATAAACAAAGGCCTCTTTCCACATTCTTTACAATGTATCCACAGGTAAAATCTTCCAGAATTACCAATTTTTTAAAAAAATATTTTTTTCCGTTCTACATATGACTAAAATCAGCCCATTTCATTTTCAATAATCCCCCCAAAAAAGGGAGATAAAAACCGATTTTAAAACTGTCAATATCTTATACGGGCCGACATCCTGATCACCAGTACTCTCCTGTATTTCACGTTGGGGTATAATTATGGAATGCAACTCTATTCAAGCTACTTATCTGGGGACTTTTTAAAAAAAAAAAAAACTGATTTCAAAATGATTGTCTTTTTCAACATCTGACCTGTCAGTGCATACGATTTGACACGAATTACTAGTAATGCATTTATGTGAGATTACTTATACATACGTATTATATATTTTGTAGTTTTTTACGAGGGCTGTTCAATAAATAATGTCATGAACTGTATGACATACAATTCAGATAGCATATGACATTAAGCTTGACTTTCTCTAATAATTTAATCTGTAATGAATTTATAACACTTTAAGTGACCACTTTTCATCACATAGTTTATTGTGAGAAGCTGGAAAACAAGGGCTATTCCAGACACTGCATGATTATGCATGATTGACATAAAGACACATAGCAAATTTGATAGACATCATTTCGGGGGTAGTTAACACTGTTTGTAAGAAACGTTTGACGGTAAAAAAGCTTAGTACTCATAGGTCACCCTATATTTTGAAAAAAATTAATGAAAACGACAGCGTGAACGAATGTCTTAACAATTATTTTTAAAATATCAGTAATTGTAGTTATCCACGTTTGTCTGATATTCAAACAGGTAATGGAACTTGAATCTATTGCATAAAACCCTCAAAATAAAATTTACCATAAGATGTACTTGATAAAAACAGCAAAGGTCTGACAAGAGCAAAGAATTGCAGGAGAACAAAGACAGATTAATATGCAATTTTCTTAAATATTAGTGGTATTGTTGTTCGTATTCGGGGAGACAGTTTAATTTCTGGAGGAGGCTAGAAAGCAAATTCTTTGCAAAAAAATCGAAAGGTTTACTAGAGGAAGGACCGAGAATCAGGAATCAACTACACTAAATTTAAAAAAAAATTGGAAAAAAAAATACTTTAAATTTCTTCATGACAGCGTCCAAGCCCGCATGCCCGGAAGAGTAAAGGGGTTTTCGAGATAAACAGAAAGTTAATGTTTTTTCACATTAAACTTGTTTCTATTTCCAAACTTGAAAAAAAAACCACCTTTAACGAGGCCCGATCTAGTTGAAAATTACGAAAACGGAATGATAAAAAATTTTAATTCTTGGAAATATACTTGTATGATTTATGCTTAGAAAAATTAAAATGAAATTTTGTTACCTTGCCTTTGTTGTAGTGAAATGGGGGCACTGTCAAGATATGGACCATTTTTCGTGTTTTTATACACAATTACATACTAAAACTCTTCAATAAACAAAGAAATTTACAAATTAAAAAAAATACATGATGAAAGTCTTTGTTTTTAACATATATCATGCAATTTTCATTCTTCTTATAAAAAATGAAAAGAAAATTGGAGGTAACCTTTATTGCAGTGAAAAGGGGGCATGTCAAAACACAAAATTTGGATTTATTCTGTCCAACTACGTATTTTATAGGTCACAATGGGTTTACATAACACCAACAAATGACCGCAATACTGTATAAGTTTCTAAAAAATAAATAATTCTTACATTATGAAATAATTTTCTCGCCATGCTTGATTTTTCTCTTAACACGCGACGCTGTTTTTCGTGGAAAAAAGGGGTAGAAGGAGGAGGGGGGAGGGGGGGGGGAGTAAAGGCGACAAAATTGCGATTTTTACTAATATCATATAATATATAGAAAAATATAATATTTGGGGGATTCAATTTAAATGATTTATAGACTTGTTTTATTTTTTAAAACTGAAAAAAAAAATCCATGCATATTTAAGTCCACATTAAAAAGAGTGTGTATAAACACTTCAACATGTTCAAAGAGAAAGACTAAAATCGTTTACTTCTAGTCGCAGTGTTTGTTTGTTTAAACTCATAAATTGAAATAAAACAGGATAAAATTAATAAATCTGTACCAAAAAATTGATCCCTCAAAATTAATTAGGTTCCAAAGTTGTTTATTAATTTAAATATTTAAAAGAATAATAATAATGTTTTCAATGCATAATCTGTAGAGTACCAGGTAAGCAAGATCAGCGAAACATTTAGCGCAATTTGACGTCATTTTAATTGTGACGTTATTGTGTTCAATTGTGACAGCAGTCAAGGGTATTGTGACGTGCCTGAGTCGATGCTGCGTTAAAACGTATGCGCAGATCAAGCAGATCGGACCTCGTTAAGAACGAAGAAACTAGTCCAGGAAATCCTAAGATCTTCCACTTTCCAGTAAACTAAGGGCCATACCCAAAAATGAGTTCTAAAACCATCAGAAGTTGAATAAAAAAATTACGAACATTTGTTTTAATTAAAAGAGATTAATAAGTTAAATCATGAAGACTACAGATCATTGAAAAGCGTCATTTGCTTCTTTCCGAGCACCCAGGACATTATTTAATGAACAGCCCTCGTATTTCGAAGGACACTGTTGATAAGTGATTTTTACATATTCTACATATATAGATATTACATAAGATAATATCTAGTGTGTGCACTGTTCAGACCCTTGTACCTACTTAAATATCCTTTGGTATAAAACAGCCCCTTATCTGATATACTTACATTTCTTATTATATATGTTTTTTGAAATACAGTACAGTATCAAATAAGTCGCTTTTTCTGTTACTGAAAGAGGCGATTTCCCTTTATTCTTATAGTGCAGCATAGATGAAAATTATTGGATGATAGAAATTCCAAAAAAGACAAGCTGAGTAAGTGTATAAAATATAGGAGTCACAATACATGTATTATATTACAATATAACAAAATGGATAGAATCCCTCGTTTGTCAGAAGCTGTTTATGTGGGATTATGTCATGAAGTAGAGACTTGTACGGAAGTCAGTTTTTTAGACGAGAAATCGCAGACATTGAAGAGATTGTAACAAGGTCAGCATGCATCAGAGGAACACTTTATATAATGAAGAGTGGTAGTTTTCGTGAGGGATTTAGACTAAAAACATCAGATATCGATTTCATGTCATGGCCGCGAGATCATAAAGTAATCTGTGAGTTCCCTCAAACCATTTTCTATTGTCCTCAAAAACACACCTTGATTCTGATGGAGCCCGAGGAAGTTCCGCCTGGATTCACTAGACTTAAGCTATTAACACAGTCACATGATGAGATTGCGAGATCTTCCTGTGTGAATGTTAATAATCAACTGTACATCTTCAGCTCCTTATACAGAGGGAAGAATTTGCAGCTTTGAAGAAAACCTTCAATTTATCTCTTCTACCATTGTCTATTGAACACGGACCTTGTGCTTCTTACAAATCCAGTGTTCTACGAGAAGTTCATCTAGCAGCATGTTTGCAATGTCCTCATTGGTCATCAATAGCATCACCATGGATACATAGATGCGTGAAAAAGAAGTGGCCTGATCAAAGCGTATTAACTGATATCTTAAATAAAGGATGTCATGTTGTTCCAATTAGTAGTATCCCGTCTTGTCCTGATAAGAACAGCGAATGGAGAATTTCATTTTTCAATGGCAGAGCTGAAACTTGTATATTCCATGAATAATTGTCAGTTTTGTGCTATGGCCTCTTAAAGATTTTCATGAAAGAGGTTGTCAATTCGAAAAGCAGCAATCCAATACTTTGTTCATATTTCATGAAAACGATTTTATTTTGGGCCATACGAAATGAAGGATCATTAAATTGGACACCCCGTACAATTTCAGTTTGTTTTTGGAAGTGTTTCAGAATATTAATCCACTGGGTGCAAAGAGCTGAATGTCCAAACTTTTTTATTCCTCAGAACAATATGTTTAGGTTAAAAGTTTCTGGTCTAGCACAATCACAATTGTTTAGTCAATTGTATGAATTGTATTGCATGGGGATATCTTGTCTCCTATTGAGTCCTTCTCTCGGGCCTTATTTTAGCCAAGCCATCATCCACAAAACACTATCCATTAGCACAGATGAGAGAAGCATCATCTCTAGCCATTTACTACATATCTGGAGCTTTACAGAAACAGCTAGATTACGCGTTCATGTAAATGATTTGACCGACTTCATATTGTACGTTCGTAAAATTGAAAAGCTACTTGAATCAACACTGACTCCTTTTCAGGTAGTTGCTATACAGAACATAACTTCAGAATTGCTGGTCAATACTGCATTTTATTTGCAGAAATATCTATACACATGCACTTCCAACAAAGATATATCATATTTGAATCACATTTCCATTAACCTGCTACGGTTAGTTTCTAAAAAAGGATATGTATCTGATATTCTTAACCTATGTATATATCTCTATAGGTCCGGTAGATATCATCAATCACTGAGATATCTAGAGAAAGCAATAAAGAAACTTAATGTTTCTTATATTTTGTTTTTTTGATATTACCATAAACGACAGGGGCAGACGTATGACTGGAGGACTGTCACTTAGTGATAAAATGAGAAAAGTTTTAACAACTGCCGTAAGGTTACACCGCGGTAAAACTTACCTAGAAGAACTGATACTAGAACAGACGGTCAGTCCGATGTCATATTTGTCGGTCCATTCTAAAGTGATGATACTTATGTTATTAACATTAAATTACCACAGACTGGGAGATACAATCAGTTCACAGCAATCTCTAGAGGACCTCCAAAGTCTTCTTTGTCTTAATGTTTTGGATCCTGTTTTTATATACTATAGAGACATATCCTGGCAGATACTGGGAATTTGTCAACAAATCTGCGGGGATTACGTTGGTGCTTTTCATTCTTTTCAGTGTTCACTACAACAATATTCTAACAATAGAATTACAAGAGCAACAATTATCAGATTATGTATTCTTCTCGAGAGTGCTATTAACACTGCTTAAATTTGTGCAATGTCAACGGCATTCTACATTTTAATATCAAGCAGTTATTTTTTTATTTTACAATTATGGTTCTATGCCTGTCTGAGAAAAGATTTTCATCGAAACTTGATTGAGAAAGACGAATTAAGTACCACGCTGACTAAAATTTGCCAGTCGTCTACTTTTTAACATTCAGTATATGTATGAGTATAGCATTGTATTTGCACGATTTGTGATGTTTGAACAACTTTACCTTTAAATTTTTATTTTTGTTTTTGTTGTACGCTTCACATTTTTTACACAAAGATATACTGTGTGTACTACGGACATATGATAAATAATACTCATGCGTTTTAATTTCATTATGTTTTATTGTGAATTGTAAAGATTGCACTTGTTACTTCTAAGAGATGACAAATATACTGAAAGGAAAAAAAACGCATAATAGCATAATAGCGAAATATATTAAACTATGTGGCCGAAAATTATGAAAATTGGTCAAATGTGTATTTTGATTACTGTGCACTAAAATCGCTGGTCAAAATTACTCAACCATGAAATGTATGGCGTCACGTAGGGGAAGTGCTAAAAAGTCAAATATACGTGCATGTTGGTGATGACAATTTTGTGATCACATTTTGTAGAGCCAAGAGATGCATTAGAGTTACAGACATCGTTTTCCGGTATTTGCAGTCAGTAAAAATTTCTTGCAATTATGGTATTGCTTACGGAGCTACATGGGGTCTAGTAATTGAGTTGCATAACTGAATAAAAAGGCAACAACATGTTGCTGTGCAGTTTGTTTTTAACTTTTCAACCAAAAAAGTTTTTTTCGGTTGTTAGAGAGTAACTTAAAATGTTTCCAACCAATCATGACGGTGACGTTGGCGCGTAACAACGTCACATCAAGAGAGTGCTTTTCATCATGTCACCTCGGTTATTGTCAAGTCATTATTACTGAAACCGATATTTTTACAGCAGATAATCATACTCATATTTTCACCCTAGTACTGACAGAAACTCTCTGCTCTAATTTGGACCGCAAGCTTGGCAACTTTACGTCAATTTTACTCTCACACGCACACGTACGCACCGTATGCGTTACGTTTTTAGCATGTTCACGATGGGAAAATGTTTGTCGAGACTTCTTTACAATATTCACGTGTACCGAATAAGCTACATTCGGTCAATTCTATCCTAAATTCTATCCTAAATCAAAAATTCGTGGAATTCATTTGGCGGGGGATTTGTTGGCTTTAGAATAATACATCTACACTCAACCATTAAGACTACCGTTGGAAGGATTGAACGATAATCATATGAGAAAGATAAATACTCATTGCACAAGAAAATCAAGACTGATTTACTGATGCGCAAGGGACATGCTGAGAATTTTTATTTTAATTTGGAGGGGTATCGACATATCAATTTCAATAACTCCGGAATTGTCAGTCAAAGTCACACAAGATGTCGGTTACTTGTTGTTGAAAGTGAATTAAATTGTTTGATAACAATACTGGAAAACACATTGGAAATAAAAGTTTTAATTTTATTCAAAAGTTTATTATGCGTTTCTTTTTCTTTTGGATATGTAAGCCATGCATGAAGTCCAATCCAATTATCATTTTGTTTCTACATGATGAAGTATAAGATTATTTACTGCTTTAAATGAATTGAAATAAAAAAAAATTGAGCTCCAAAATTCGAATTTATTACTTAAACGCGTTTAAAATTCTAAATATTAAGATGTTTACAGAAATATCCTGAATTGCAAAATTCCTGAATTGATTTTCTATTTTGAGGCTTTAGTTTCGTCATCTGAGCAATGTTATGAGAATCTGAAGTTTCAAAACTAAATCGTTCTGTAAGTTTTAAATTTTAAACTTGAAAACAATTGAGGCTATAAATTACTTTAGATAAATAAAAAATCAAATTTTAAAACTTAAGTTTTTCAGCATTCATAGAATAATCCAAGTTTTTTCCTGCTTTTTAGGCCGCTGTTTTGCATTTATCTGGGAAAAAATACGTCAATATACGTATAATGATATTGAACAACATGTAGTACTTATCATAGAATATGTATAAAATTGAATTTTGATATAGTAAAATACAATTAAATTAATTTTTGAGTCAGTTCACTAGAAACTTGACACAGAGCTAGAGCAAATCAAGCTGAGGATCATTTCTAAATCTCAGTAAATCCAGTCATCTACAAGCCTCGATGTTTGCCAACACTAGTAACCCCATATATACCCTGCATTGAGCCCGCATATTATACATGTACATTCCCCACTAGAGAAGCAAATAAACAAAGGTCTCTTTCCACACTCTTTAAAATGTATCCACAGGTAAAATCACCCAGAATTACTAATTTTTTAAAAATTCCTTTTTTTCCGTTCTACATATGACTAAAATCAGCCCATTTCATTTTCAATACATTTCCAAAAAAGCGAGAAATCAATTTTTAAACTATCAATATCTTAAACGGGCATACATCCTGATCACCTATACTTTCTTTCATTTCACGTTGGGGTATAATAATGAATTGTAACTTTTTTTCAATTTACTTATCTTAGGATTTTTTAAAAATGATTTTACATGATTGTCTTTTTCAACATCTGACCTGTCAGTACATACGATTTGACACGAATTACTAGGTAAACATTTCTGTGATTTCACTTATACGTTTTATATATTTTATAGATTTTTATACCTAAGGAAACTGTTGATAAATGATTTTTACATATTCTACATATATAGATATTACATAACAAGATAATATCTAGTGTGTGCGCTGTTCAGACCCTTGTACCTAATAAATATCCTTTGGTGCTAAATATAGTATAAAACTACCCCTTATCTGATATACTTGCATTTCTTATTAAGTAGGATCTTTGAAATTCAGAACAGTATCAAATAAGTAGCTTTATCTTTTACTGAAAGAGGCGATTTCCCTTTATTTTTTTAGTGCACTATAGATGGAAATTATTGGATGATAGGAATTCCCCCCCCCCCCAAAAAAAAGACAAAGTGAAAAAATGTATAAAATATAAGTGTCACAATAACATATTTCAATATAACAAAATGGATAGCATCCCTCGTTTGTCAGAAGCTGTTTATGTGGGATTATGTCAAAAAGTAGGGACTCGTACCGAAGTCAGTTTCCGACGAGAAATCGCAGACATTAAGGAGGTTGTAACAAGGTCAAAATTCCTCAGAGACGGACTTTATATAATGAAGAGTGGAAGTGAGCGTGAGGGATTTAGATTGAAAACATCAGATGTCAATTATATGTTATGGTTAACAAATCATAAAGTAATCTGTGAGTTCCCTCAGACCATGTTCTACCGTCCATACAAACACTCTTTGATTTTGATGGAGCCCGAGCCCGAAGAAGTTCCGCCTGGATTCACTAGACTAAGGCTATTAACACAGTCAGATAATAAGGTCGTGAGATCTTCCTGTGTAAATGTGAATAATCAACTATACATCTATAGCTCCTTATACAGAGAGAAGAATATGCAGCTTTTTAGGAGCAATCTTCCTTTTCTAGAATCGTCCACAGAACACGGACCTTGTACTTCTTACAAAATGGATGATGGTGAAGTTGATTTTGCATTTTGTTTGCAGTCTCCTCATTGGCCATCCATAGCATCACCATGGATACATAGATGTGTGCAAAAGAAATGGCCTGATCGAGGCGTCTTAACTGATATTTTAAATGGATGTCATGTTGTTCCAATTAGTAGTGTCCCGTCTTGTCCTGATAAGAACGGCGAATGGAGAATTTCATTTTCTATAGCAGAGCAGAAACTTGTATATTCCATGAATCATTGTCAGTTTTTGTGCTACGGTCTTTTAAAGATTTTCATGAAAGAGGTTGTCAATTCGAAAAGCAACAATACAATACTTTGTTCATATTATATGAAAACAATTTTATTTTGGGCCATACAAAATGAAGGATAATTAATTTGGACACCAGGTACAATTCTCGTTTGTTTTTGGAAGTGCTTTAAAAATTTAATCCACTTGGTTAGAAAAGGTGAATGTCCAAACTTTTTTATTCCTGAAAACAATATGTTTAGGTTAAAAGTGTTTGGTCAAGCACAATCACAATTGTTTAGTCAATTGTATGATTTGTATTGCTTGGGAATACCTTGTCTCCTACGGAGTCCTTCTCTCAGACCTTATTTTAGGCACCATCATCCCATAAAACACTATTGATTAGAACAGATGAAAGAGGCATCATCTCTAGCCATTTATTACATAAGCGGCTTTTTACAGAAACAGCTAGATTACGCGTTCATGTAGATGATTTGACCGACTTCACATTGTATATTCGAAGAATTGAAAGATTACTTAAATGAACACTGAACCCCTTTCAGGTAGTTCCTGTGCATAGCATGACATCGGAAGTGTTGGTCAAAACTGCATTTTTCATGCAAACGTATCAATGCACATGCACTAATCTTTCCAACAGATATCTATGGTATCTGAATCACATTTCCGTTAACCTGCTTCGGTTAGTTTCTAAAATAGGTTATTTATCTGATATTCTTTACCTATGTATATATTTCTACAGGTCTGGTAGATATCATCAATCACTGAGATATCTACAGAAAGCAACAAAGAACGTTCTTGTTTCTGCCATTTTATATATTGATGCTTTCACGAACGACAGGGGCAGACCTGCCATTGGAGGACTGTCATTCAAAATGAGAAAGGTTCTATCTGTCGTTAAGTTACACTGTGGTAATACTTACCTAGAAGAACTGATACTAGAACAGACCGTCAGTCCAATGCCAGTGTTGTCTGTCGATCCTGTAGTGATGATACACATGTTAGTAACATTAAATTTCCACAGACTGGGAGATACAGTCAGGTCACAGCAATCTCTACAGAACCTCCAGAGTCTTCTTTGTCATGATGTTAGAAATCCTGTTCTTATACACTGTAAAGACATATCCTGGCATATACTGGGAATCTGTGAACAAATCTGCGGGGATTACCTCGGTGCTTACCATTCCTTTCAATGTTCACTACGACAATATCCTAAGAATAGAATTACAAGAGCAACAAGTATAAGACTAGGCATTCTCGAGAGTGCTATTAACAACGTGTAAATTTGCACAACGGCAACAACATTTTGCATTTTAATATCTAGTATAATTATGGATCCATTGCCTATCTTAGAAAAGACTTTCATCGAAACTAGTTTGAGAAAGACGAATTACTATGCTGACTAGTGATTTGCTAGTCGTTTCCTTTTTTGCATTCAATATATATGAGTATAGCATTGTATTTTCAAAATTTGTGATGCTTGAACATCTTTACTGAAATCCTAGGAGACATTGTTATATAGAGTTGTCTCCATATCTATATTGTAATATTATAAAGTGTGTTTCTCTACGATTAAAAGAATGTTATTAGGTTGAATGGTCAGTCCCTGTCTAATATTTAAAAAAACCAATGATTTTTTCTCATTTTCTGACGATTTTTTGATTTAAAATATTTATGTTGTTCTTGTTCATGTGAAACATAATTTGTGCAAAATCTTATGCATGAAAAGAAGAAAACACTTGCTGTGGCATTCAACTCGACATTTAGCTATTTCGACGACGTATTCTCAATTAACAATGGCAATTTCCATTCCTACATCGATGCGATATATCCTGGTGAGCTTGAGATAAAAGAGACTATAGAGTCTGACACATCTGTTTCATACTTGGATATTTTACTTGATAAAGACGTTAATGGTAATTAAACAACCAAGCTATATGATAAACGTGATGACTTTAACTTTTCTATCGTCAACTTCTCTTACTTATGCAGCAATATACCTTCATCATCTGCATACGGAGTTTATAAATCTCAGTTGATTCGATACACAAGGGCACGCACTACGTATAAAAAGTTCTAAAACGAGGTATATTATTGACAAACAAGTTGATGAAACAAGTATGTCAGCTGTCTTCTTTAAAGTCATCATTTCGCTAGTTCTATTTTCAATGCAATGACCTTGTCAGCCAATACAATTTATCATTGAATCAAATGCTGACTGACATATTTCATACCAATTGTTAGTTCATTATTCCGTTATTTTCCGATCATGACAAGAAACACACGGCCGGTGTGACCGGTCAGCAGGGGATGCTCACTCCTCCATGGCACCTGATCCCACCTCTGATGCTTTGGAGGTTCCTGTTTGCTCTGTTCCTATTCTGTATTATTTATGGACTTTTGATCTGGAATACTGTTCGTAATCTCCACATGTTTCATTCATAAACATTGGTATGTGTAGCCCTTTTGCTAAATTGAAACTGATATGAAAAGGAATTATGGCTTAAGTAAAATATTACAAGACTAAAGCCGTTACATGTACTAATGTGCTTTAGAACTCATCAAGCTCACTTGATGTAGGCATTTTTCTATTCATTTGTTTTCGTGTATATTTGTCTTATGCACTTTTTCTTTTTAAGTTCTTTTTGTTGTTGTTGTTGTACGTTGTGCATTTTTAATACATATAGATATTTTGTGTACGACGGACTTTTGCTAAATAATGCTTATGCGTATAATTCGTTTTCATTATATAGAATTGTGCATTGTAAAGATTGCAAAAGTGACCTTCTAAGAGAAGACATATATACATGTAAGCAATGTTTGAAGTCAAATCCAAATATTATAATGATTTCACGTAATTGAATATAAGAGTATATATTGCTTTAGAAGAAAGAAATTTGAAATAAAATTGAGCTCTAAAATCCCAAATGGTAGTAAAAGTAAGATCATATTAAGTAAAATGTTTGCGGTTAAGGTATTCAATGTAAAATGAAGGGATTTCGAACGATTTTCAAAAAATTTAAACTAGTTAAAAACACATAGCTAGATAACGATAAAACCAAAATGAACCAAATTTACAAGACTGATAACATGTAAGAATACCGTCATTTTGCACATTAAAACTTTTTGAAGAGTTATCTGCCCTTGATGAAAAGAAGAAAATTTTGATTTCTCAAAATTTCTGCGATAAATAATTCATTTGATTATTAGTTTGATAAAGAGGGGGATTTTTTCACGAAGAGATTTGTTTGAAATTCAAATTAATTTTTAGCATATCTTTTAAAAACATGCGCTACCCATAGACTTCAATGTAAAATTCAAGGTGAAATTAATCGGACAATAATCAAAATTTTGTAAATTCTTTTGATGGAGCATTTTTATTTGATAATGCCTTTAAAATGCTACCTTTATTAAAAAATATCGGGCCACTAATTTATTAGGTACAAAATATGGTCGTTATACATTGAATACCTAAAGAAGGGGCGGAGGGAGCAAGGCGACCGAGCCCCCTTCTTAACCGCTTAAATTTTACTTAATATGATCTAACTTACTTAAAACCTATCGCGCTTTTTCATTTTCTAATCAGTCAGCCCGCGGAGTTACTGCATAGACATAAAATCTTAATAATTAAGTGTTCAACTGAATAGAAAATTTAGCAGCTGCTGATTGGAGTAAAAAGCGGGTTAGGTTCAAAGAATTTTTTGAACACGTTTAAAATCTTAACAAGTAAGATGTTGGATTTCAATTTTGAGGTATTAGTTTTGTGTGAAATTTAAAAATAGACTTTAAAATGTTTCCTTACTTCAAAGTAGTTTTTTTTCGATTCAAAGCTACTTGCGTTAAAACCTAAAGAAAATTTGAGTTTGCAGATTTTCACATCTAAAATGTATATTTACTAAAGCATTGAATTCTAATTTGGATATCTTCAGTCCTATAACACATCTGGCCGTGTCGAAAAATTGAATAACACGCATAAGTGCAGAGTGATAATTTGTTGGCACGGTCAGGTGTGTTATAGGACAAACGACATCCGTAAATGCATTGTAGGAATTCAATTCTTTTATTTACATTCTTTATTTTTCTCTCTTAATAAATGTTTATTTCTTTTTTTCTTTATTACAAATTTAGCACTTTCCAGAACTGGAGTGAATTTCTAAAATTTCTAACAAATTTCATAAAGATCAATTTTCAAAATGTAAATATATATTATTAATTTCATCAAAGTATGTGTTAGGTTCAGATTCCATAGTGTCCCTAAATTAAGTTTTCAAAGAAAAATAAGAATAATATTTTTTTATTTTATATCTTCATATTTATGTACAGTTTCAGTTTATTGTTTTTACCAGAGAAAAATCCCTGAACACATCTTAGAACTCGCACAGAAATATATCTTTTTAGGTGTTTATATTTTATAAGTAGGAAGAACTAGAAAAAAAAAACGAGTAAATGAAATCTAAATTAAGCTAAAAGAAAGTGATGAAATAAGGAAATATAATGTAATATATTCCACATATGTTTTAGTATATCGTATAAGATATTACATGCATGTTCCATATGTAAACAAATGGAAAATTCAGTATTGTTCGTGGCTTGTTGGTATACAGGGGATGCAATAAACTCCACATTGTATAGTAAAAACTATAACGTACATGTTCATGTTATTTGTATCTATAATTATTTATACAGACAAACATTTACTCAATTTTAATTGATTTGATCACACAGCAAAATAAATAAATAAATAAAAAGAATAAATAATTAAATTCATTACTTTAAATAAACTTCGGAGGCATAGAAAATAAGGACCTACAAAAACGTCAGGCTTGAGTTTTACTAACCTATCTTAAGATAAGATAATTTTTTAAACATACGAAATTTTTGTGTTCATACTTAAAGGGGGACCTATGTCCGAAAAGTCTTTGTGTGAATTTTTCAAAACTTTGACATTTCTTTCCTAACTACTTGCTCTTAATTTTTAGG
The DNA here is from genome assembly GCF_032062105.1 of Saccostrea cuccullata. NCBI lineage: Eukaryota > Metazoa > Mollusca > Bivalvia > Ostreida > Ostreidae > Saccostrea > Saccostrea cuccullata. The sequence goes on along the minus strand of NW_026929018.1, from coordinate 10,101 downwards.
TATTTAAAAAAACAATACCTTTATATGCTTATTTTTACACAGGAGCACGTGCAAAAACAGTGTGAAATGCTAAAAATAGATTATTTTCAGTCATTATTGTTCTACCCCAAATATGCGCTAAAAAGAACCAAAAATGTCAAATCATATTCAAAATCAACACTTATTTAATTTATATGACTTGTATCTTTAAAATGGAGGCAAATTCATTGAAATCCATCTCGCATGAAAAATTATAATGGAGCACAATGTAAGTATTACCCCATTTTTCTTGTCGTATTTTTTACAATTCCGACATGCATAACAGGTAATATCTTAAAAAGTCTTTGTGTGAAAAGTTTGTAATTCATATTTTTTGAAAGAAATGATTCATCTCTTTATTTCAACAAAGAAAAAAGTATACCTTTATGATAAAATAAACGAGAAATATGACGTTTCCTTTTATTTTTGTACTCTTGTGTCATAAATATTGACCTTTTCTGCACTAAATAAGGGTAAGTAAGCACTGACAAACACCTGAATATAAAACTATTTTGCGGAAAACGAGTAAAACTATTTTGTTTTGATTAGAAACAATTTAAATAGATAATTTTTTTTCTACATTCCATTCATTCTGTTTCTCTCCCCCTCCCCCATTTCCCCGTCAACAACCAATGCCTATCAGAACCAAGGAATGACTTTATACAATAACATCTACATGTACTATATAAATCAATAAGCAAATATACACCCGTACAAGTACATTTCTTAATTTTTTTCTTAGTTTTCTCCAGAAAATCGATTAATGGTAATTATTAAATCAAACATTTTCCCCTGATTTAAGCCGCTTTCTTTCCTGAATTTTATCTCTTTTTTGTACTATTATATCAGCATATTATCGAGGTATTTTTTGACAACAGAAATTGCTATGAATTATTAACCAAAGGAAGAGAATTCTAATATTAACAAACCCCATAAATCAAATAAAACTGTGATTAATGATTTTAGTACGTAATTGATTATCAACAATGTTATGCGTATATCACAGTTGCAAAAGTCAACAGGTAAAAACAAACGTCGCTATTGTGACGTCACATAACGCTGCTTTGACGTAGAACGACATAGGTCCCCCCTTAAGATACAAATTGTCTGACGTAACGTCAGGAATTGCTTCTAATAGGAAATAATACGCTTAATCCGTTTTCAGCTTACATTTGTAGTACAGTCTTGATAATAAACATGTAGTGTTTTATATGAAAATAATGGATTTTTACTAACCAATAATGTTGTAACAAAAAGAAGTATTATTACAAGGTATGTACACATTGACAGACTACTATATTCCGGAATAACGTCAATTTTTGTCTTGTCCCGTTGTAACAGAAAAATACCTTCAACAGAGTTTATTCTAGAAAAAAAGTTGAAAAATCTCGCATCTCTTTGATATTTTACAGGATCGTTCTCTTACATCATATTTAGACATAATACGTTTGTTGACAACCTCTGTTAAGAGAATAGATACCCACATCCTTTGAAATAAAAGTCCTTTAAGATGTCCCATTCAATGAAAATTTAGTGTAACGCATTTTCAGTGGTGAAAAAAGAAAATTTTGTCGGTAAAATTTACAAAGAACTATATGCGGTATTAACCAACATTTGCCCCCCAAAATCAAACTTTGATGGAGTAATATTTAATTAAGTCCTTAAACAGGGGAGTATATGCTGACTTCAAAGCACTGAATAATTTCATAAGTAATGACGTCATATGTACGTAATGACGTCACAAATATGACGTAAATTTCAGTTTTTTATGAATTTTGCAGAAAAATGTACATATTTCGTCGATATTTTAAATAAAAGTCACTGAGCGCATGTGTGTTCAGGATAAATATTTTGATATAAGGTGTAGAATGATAATATCAATGAAATATGTCAATATTGTTCCTGAACACACATGCGCTCTATAAATTCTAAAGCTTAAATTGTTGAAATTTTGTCCATTTTGTCCTCTTTCTGAAAAAGGATATAAAATCGGACTAGTTTGTGACGTCATAAAAACAGAAATTGTGAATACACTGCTCTGGAACTATAATATTTTCTGTTAACTTATATTTCTCGTACAATTTATTGAATTCAGCACATTTCTGGAAGTTTTCAAAATTTGACTTTTGTGGGGGCAAACATATGCAATATACCGCATATAGTTCTTTGAATTGATATACAATGAGTACTTTTAAACAACAACTTGTTCCTAAAAGATAATGAAATTTTTCCAGGCGCTAAAGTATTTAATCAAACATAATCCGTGTCTTGCAAATATGTCCCGCTGCGTAATTGACGCTATGTCAAATATATATTAGTTAATAGCTTATAGATTTATTCCGAATTCAAGAGGCAATATTTATTAAAATTTATATCAGTGGAAAGTACTGAGAAATTACTTTTGATACTTATAGGTTTCATCAGATCTTACCGGTAAATAAGAAAATTACTAAGGAATCGAAATGTCTTGCAGAAATGTCCCCAGCTTCTTAAAATGACGTTTGCCATTTTAAGAATGCACAATTTGGGACATACGTCAATTTCCTATTAATTTATTTGCGTATTGTTGTACCCTTCATATTTAACATGTTAATCTTTAATTATCACCTCTCTGTATCCTTAAATTGCTTTTTCTGTTGATTTTTTAAAAAATGATCACCATAAAACGATTATAGCATACAAATGAAGTTATAATTTTAAATCCATGCAAGTGCAGAATTTTCAATATGCAAGAGAGAAAACAATGATACATGTAGAAAATTAAAAATACAGCGTAATTTGTTTTGATGATCTGCTTTATCCAAAAAAAAATATTTATCCAAGTTTCTGTCAACAAATTACTATTAATAATTACTTCAATGGGATTACGTGTAATTTTTAAAAAACATATTTAAACACTGCACGTAAACAATTGATGTTGACGTCGTTTTGACGTTACAACGTTGAGTAGCAATTCCTGACGTTGCATCATTGTTTTATTAAGGCGATCGTAACTTTTCATCGTAATCTTAAGCCAGATGTGGGATCAAGTGACATTGAGGAACACAAGCACCGAACTCGCTAGAATTTTTGACCTCTTAAATATCAGGAATAAGAAAAGTTTGATACTGTAACAGATCCAAAAAATTTTGAATGTTTACATTCTCTAATACATTTCATAACCAATCTAAGTATAAACAAGAATACATAAGTACAAAGTCAAGCTATTTATATCCTGGAGATTTAAAGTTCCTGCTATGTGACGCCACGGTCAATACAAACACTAAACTATTAACGACACTTTTTTCTGATGCCGGCTTTGTCGAGGGGATACTTCGTTACGTTGGTTGAACCTTGAGTCTCGTAAACCCAATAGAGTGGGCTCGAATCCCATAGCATCCCCTGATGCGACCCGGCATTTTTTTCTCATTAAAGACGTAACAAAAATGTTAGGCATAAGTACCCTTTGCAGTTTTTAGCATGACGTGACTAAAATCTCCAGAAATTAAAATAGAAAATCTGTTTCGAAAGTTTTAAAATATTTGAAGTTAAAATTAAGATAAAATAATTTTCAATATATAAAAACAAATAGATTTTTTTCCCTCAAAATTATGATTGATTTTAAAACTTAAATAAAGACAACAGATGAAGATTTTTAAATTTAGATTTTAGAATATTGAAGAAAAAAAAATCAAGGTTCATTTTGGAAATTCATGTTGTTATTTGTTGTTACACAGATTAGTAACTATGCGTTGTTTCCTATGCCTGTAATTGTGTGAAATTAAAGGATTGCATACTACATATTGGTTAAGTGTTATGTTGTCTATGTTCTGTGTTGCAATTTATAGTTCTGATTCGTAAATGTTTAGAGTTTAAAACACATATATTTAGTTTAAATTTCTCAAAATCAAATATTGTAATAAAAAACGAGCTCCAAAATCTCAAACTTAAGATTTCTTGAGACATTAAAATTTCTAAATCTTAAGCTGTTTACTGGAAGCAAACTGAATTGCTAAATTCTAAAATTAATTTATTTTGCATTTGATATTTTGAGTTTTTCATCCGTGTATGCACTATTAAGAAGAACTACTAAATTTCAAAACTAAAACGTTTTTGAAGGTTAGATCTTGAATTAGTGAAGGATTCTATAATTTAACTTAAAATATCGGTATCAAATTTAAGAAATTGTGGAATTTTCAGTCGAGAAAAAATAAAAAAAAATTAAATGTAGTAACGCTATTTTAGTTGTATATGTTTTTATAATTAATTTGCATGGTAACTGTTACACTGTATGTGTTTTGTTAAGGAGGTGAACTTGTTTCTGATCCATTTAATTGTCAATAATGTACTAGTTTATTCAACAAAGATTTAGATATCTATATTGTATTTATCTGAAAAATCTCAATCAGCTTATGCCGAAAAAATTCAATATTATTTGACCCAATAATCAATTAAAACATAAAGAGTAGTTTTAAAAATTCCGTTTAGCTAAACTGAAAGAAAATAGCACATTAATTTTATGACTCAACTGTGCCTTCAAAATTTAATGTTTACAAAAAGACATTTGTAAAGTTAAGAGATAAGAAAATATGTTCAAATCAACCTCATATTGTCCACCCCTGTACTCTAAGTAGATCCACCACTTATACTTATTTGATCAATCATTTGTGTCATTCATAAAAATCTCAATGAAATGGATCAGTCTAAACGATCAATATTTATTCCCTGTTTGGAAAAGGCATTTAAGTACCCTGTTTGCTGACGTCACAGTTCTGTGTGTACTGTATATTATTAAACATACAAAGTTCCTATGCCGGCGTAGTCGAGGGGATACTTCGGTGAAAGCACGTAAAATTAAGTAACTATGACTTGATAACGTCACGTCGTGGGTTCGAACCCCACAGAATCCCCTGATGCAATCCGGTATTATTTTCTCAATATAAAGGAGAATGAATTAACTTAATGAACACAACATATACAAAGATATAAGATTAAATTCATGTTACACAAAGTAACGTTCTGATGTGACCAAAACATTTCAAGAAATCCAGTAATATTTGACCCGGGCAGGGATGGGGTAATTGAAAAAATATAATTCTACTAATCCCCAAACTATCTTAACGTTAATGTTTTCTTTTATTTAATTTGTTTAAATTTTTCTTATCCCTTTTTCAAATGTAGGTATAAGGTATAATAAACGTATAGTGATTAATTTTACATGCATCTACATTACCATAGAAAATACAAAAAATAAAAATTGAACCAGTTTAAACAAACCAAACTAATCTTAATCCTTGAGCCGAGCTGTCTTCGGTATGGGCCGAGGTGTCAATGATTTTGAGCCGACCTGTCAGGACCGAGGTGTCAACCAGCACGGACCGAGGTGTCGTTGGGCCGAGAAGTCTACCAGGTATAGGGTGAGAGAAAAAAAAGTATGAATTTCAATTGCAAATAATAATAACATTTTTCACCAAAATAATTTTAATATACCAATTTTTAACTTTATAATGTTAAGGAAACAACAAATATTGAAAATTTTTCAGAGACAAACATCTGCATCTTTTCATATATTTAAAGTATTTAAATATTACATGATGTATTTAAGTATGCATATATTTAAAGTCATTTTTTAAAGGAAATGAATACCGGTAGTTGTTTTTGAAGTAGAAATTTCTAGTATTGATATAAAAGTTGAAAAAATTCCATGATATTTTGTTTATAATTTGAAATGACGTAAGATGAAAGGTCACATTCAACCTGACCCATTTCCATTTATCAGGAAGACAGAACATAGCAAAGTCAAATTTTATTCACATTGAACAAAAAAAGTTCATAATTTCAAATCTTAATGAATATATCCATTAATCAATCCCATAGCTAATATTCACAAAATTTAAATAAAATTAAATCCTATATTTTCTTTAAAAAAAAAAGGTTTGATAATTTTTGTAGATCATACTATTGAAGAGTATTTCAAATCTTAATGAATATATCCATTAATCAATCCCATAGCTAATATTCACAAAATTTAAATAAAATTAAATCCTATATTTTCTTTAAAAAAAAAGGTTTGATAATTTTTGTAGATCATACTATTGAAGAGTATTGAATAATTTGTTTTGTTTTGATATTTCCTTTTATCAATTGTGTTTTTCATTGCAAGTTATCTTACATGTATGCATGCGTAATAAGCTATGATATAAATGCAATCAACATATTTTTAAAATATCATATGTTTACTCCTTCATCATGTGGATATTAAATATTTTGGTGTTGAATATGGTATGTTATTGACCAGAAAAATATCGAGCTCGAAGCGATGCAGTTAAACATTGATAGTGGTGTGAAAATCCTCTCTACATGCAGTTGTAAAATATTTTTTTATGTATATATACATGTATGTACATTTACACTATATGTACCTCTGACGATTCATTAGACATTGTATATACTATATGTTCCTCATGTACCATGTTGTATGATTTGAGCGAAAAAAACTGATTCTGATTCTGTAAAACATGGGATAAGAAATTCCTTTGGCTATGATTTTTATCCAACTCATTATGTGTTTTAATCCCCTTGCCAAGGCTCGGGTGAAAAACCCACAACTTATTAGCTTGTTTGATAAAAACTATACATATCGAACTATACCTCATGAGAGATACTCTGTTTAGGTAGACTTGTATTAAAAACATAAAGTTTCAATAAAACCAATTCGAAAAATTAATACAGTACAACATTTTAAAATGATATCTAATACAAGCAAACCAAGTACCTGTCTTCAGATATACCACTGCATGTAAACACTTACCAGCTATTCACATCTTAAAAATTTAAATACCCAATACTCTGACGTCACGATCAATACATACTATACATTTCTAACAACAGGATTTTCTCGTACCGGCTTAGTCGAGGGGATACTTCGTTTCAATGGTTGAAATTTATGTCCCGCAAACTTAAAGTTAGGGGGTTCGAATCCCTCGGCACCCCCTGATGCGATCCGGTATTTTCTTTTTTTGTTTTACTTGTTACAGGATGAGTGATTAGTTATTTGTTAAGCTCCTTTAGAACAATTTACTTGCAAGACAGAGGTAAAATATATACATGTCTATGATGGTCTATTTCTATCTTTAACATAATACACATATTCTGCTCTCATAAAGATTTTTTGATTGAATATTTTCTTTTCAGGCTCAAGTTTAATTTTTAAATTTCAGAATGTTATTGTTTTGAAGATAAATTTCTACCGGTACAATTTTTGTTTGACGTTATCAAGTCATTGTAATGTTAGTTTAAGAGTATTGAATTGTATTTATACTATTTTGTTATATTATAAAAGAATTGGTTTTGAAGTTTAATTTGTTTAGTAAAAATAAGCTAAACACTAGATACACAGTTAATGAACGTCTGACAGTTTCATCCTTATCTTAGTGAATGTAGTGAGAGAAATGATTGAGGCATACTTTTTTGTTTCTAAAATATTTGTTAACCTTACTTTCATTTTTTTTCTGATTTAATCAAGACAATTTCTATCTTTGTTTAAATACAACGTGTTACTTATGAAAGGATTATTTAATAAATAAGACCGCCTTTTATTTTTAAAATTGAAAGCAGAATTAATCATCTGAATTGTTTAATAAATTTCTGAGAAAAATTTATTGTAAAAAGTAGTTATAACTATTTCTTTATATTACTAACTGTTTTCATGATCCCGTAATCGATGATTCAGGGGTATATTTGTTTTCCTATATAAAACTTTAACCTTGCCCATTACTTTTGACTAGATAGGACTATGGCTTTTATATTTCACAGGTATATTCCTTGTGACAAGCCTTTATTTGGGTACCACCAAATTTGACATCTTGATCATATATTTTCGCCTACCTTTACAAAAAATACCTTTAATAATTTTGAATGAAAACATGGAAATGATTTTGCAGATTTGAAAACACAAGCAGATATGACAAGTACTTCTGTCGTATTTTTCCATCAGTACAATATCGTTTTGTTTGTTGTAAAAAGGCATTCAAATCTATTCTTGATATCTATTTTTTTCTGTTACAAGACAAATTTTATCAACATCTAAAATATTAAAAATTAGGACAAACAACAAGAGAGAAACAAGACGCCCATGGACCACATCGCTCATCTGAATAGCTTTGACCATGCTGTTCTTCACCAGATTTCCACCTTTTTAAAACTTTTTGTGACCCCACCCTACTCCACCAGACATTATTTGGACATTTTAAAAACTACACTACTCAACAATACTTTAACATAAGTTTCTGCTATTCTGGCCCAGTTGTTCCCAAGAAGAAGAATTTTTTTAACATTTCAATGTATAGAATTTGAGTTCACTATTGAGGCCCTGCCCTACCCTTGGGGGTCATGATTTGAATGATTTAGAATCTACACTACCCTATGATGCTTTTCTGGCCTAGTGGTTCTTGAGAATATTTTTTAATGACCCAACTATATTTTTGTCTTTTCTTGATTATTTCCCCTTGTGAGGGGACTTTGCCTTCTCTTTTTTAAATTAAAACTTCCCTATACCCAAGGATGCTTTGTACCAAGTTTGGTTCAACCTACCTATGCAGTGGTTTTTTGAGAAGAAGTTGAAAATGTGAAAAGTTTACAAATGGACGGACAGATGAACGGACAAAATGTGATGAGAAAAGCTCACTCGAACCTTCGGCTCAGGTGAGCTAAAAAGTTACACTGGATTAGGGTAGCTTCAAGTCTGTCACAGACATATTTAAAGGAGAAAGTTAAAAAATACAAAAATATGAGATCTGATTTTTTTTATTAACCTGTTTAATAATTTAATAAAGTTATCAATTTATAATTAATTAAAATACATTACTTCTCAATAACCAACAGAATAGAGCCAGAATAGTACAACATTCTTGTACCATCCTTACAACTTACTTAGACAATAATTGATAATCTACTGTTTAATGAATTCATGAAATAGTTACATAGTCGACTTCAACAAGAATTTCAGGTGAATTTCTATTTTTAACCATGTTAACACTGTTTTGAAATTACACACACAAAAACCCCCAAAACATAAATATCCATAGTTTTTTCTGTTATCTTCAAATAGAAAGTCTATAAATAATGGAAAGTGTCTGTTTCAGATTTGTAAGATAATTCTCAGATGATACTGTAGTCCTTCTGGTTAGTTAAGAATAGCCAATAGGGCTAAAATTATGTTGTATGAGATTCTGCATTACATGTATTGTAATAAGTAATCAGAAAATCAGCATAGCCATTTTCTGACGTTTAGTAGAATATTTTGAAAAAGTGATAACCGGAACAATGGGATATCCATGAAACTACTAGCCAACAAGCATATAAAACAAATTTGCGAAGTTCGTTCTACGTACTTATAACTAAATTTTCCTATATAAAAACCAACAAAAAGGCTGATCAAAGTTTCCATTATTTATAGCTGTATATATCTTCTGCCTATTACTTGATGGCAGAATCTATCTGCAGTAAACATAAAAAACGTTATCAATATAATTCATGGTCATTATTTGATTAAAAATAGCTTTTTCCTTCGGTATTGAACTTTTGAACTTACTTCGATGTTGATAAATTGCACCTCAAGGGAAATAGAATAGCATTTTTAATAATTTATTATAACCCCTCGAGATATGCAGATTTTTTACAACCTTGAACCCATTCCGGAGCGTGGAGACTGAATCAAATCAGGTCCCATGTTAAAGTAGACATTGTCACGAAAAAATCACATTGCCTCAGGGCCGCAAGTAGGCAAATTTTTAAGTCTAAATTTACAGTTTCCACTGACATGCAAGTGTTGGCAACTCAATATGAGTAATAAGAAACATTTCGATACTTATTTTTTTATTATAAAATTCCAGCAAATAAGTGTAAAATAGATATGTGAAATTATGATTTATGGTGTATAATATTTGATGTGAAAAGGATAGTTAGTTCAGGAATCACTGTCTAGTTAGTATATAGTATGCCAGGGCATCCACGATGGTGGGAAACATGGGATAATTTGCATAACAGGCGAATTATCAAGAAATCAACTCCGTTAATTTCCAAAGAGTTATCATAGAGAAAATA
>NW_026929017.1:0-36379 GCF_032062105.1 Saccostrea cuccullata | reverse complement strand
AGGCCTCAGGCCTCAGGGTGTATGGAATAAAACCCGGGGTAAATCCCCGTACACCCTTGATTGAACCTGGATAACTAATAACATTGCAATGTTTATTAATGCATTCAATGTTAAAACACTGCCACCTTGTTTGCCTTTTTCGTGTGTGCTGTTTTAAGGATTTACCTATTGATGCAAGTTACAAATTTATTCATAAATTGTGGCATTTAATATTAGCTTTTCATAGAATTTATATTTCCTTTGAATCAATGTAGCTATATTCCAAATTAAGAGTATTTTTAAAAATTTTCTCACACAAGAAAACATGTTCAGGAAGGTTCAAGTTGAGCTTCATTTAGATGTCAGTAATTTTCATAAAAAGAGTACATGCCGCAAGATATTTTCAAATCAATAAAAGAAAACATAAGACAGTAAAATCAAATGATCTTCTACAGTGTAGTTAAATGTCTTACTGCAAATAGGGCCATCACTTCCTTGTCCAACTCCACACACAACAATTCCTGTAGCCTGTTTTCTTGAAGGTGAATACTTAATCCCGCCCATGTCGAGGGAAAGGACTTCACTTGAGTCATTTATTTTTTTGGTAGAATTTTCTAGGTCTACCAGTGTGTCTACCAAGCGTTTCAAACCTTTATCCACTATAAAATTTATTGCAAAAACGGCTTTTAAAACATAATTATACATTATTTCATATTGTATGTAAAACCTGTTGATTAATAGTGCGTGATTGCAGAGAATTTTATCAATATATGTATGAATGAAATATTCTAGCATATTAGCTATGGGTCGCACGCGTGGCGCAGTGGTTAAACCGTCTGCTCTTGAGTCGCGAAGTAAAAAGTCAATCCTTACGTCGCGGGTTCGAATCCCACTGCGGGACGTGGAGACTGGTCCTTCGGATGAGACCGTATAAACCGAGGCCCCGTGTCGCAGTAGGTGTTGGCACGAAAAAGATCCCTCACTGCTCAAAGGCCCTGAGTGCCGAGCATAGGACAAAATTTGTAGCCTTCCACCGGCAAGTGGTGGCGTCTCCATTTGAGTGAAAAATTCTCGAGAGGGACGTTAAACAACATACAATCAATCAATCAATCATATTAGCTATGGAATAAGGTAAGCCCAGCTAATTCTACTTCAAAGATATATTGAATTGTCGTGCATGAAAAAAGTACATGCGTGTACACTAATTCTTATAATTGTAGTCAGGAAGTAGAATAACGCCTAATGAGAGAGAGAGAGAGAGAGAGAGAGAGAGAGATATTATTTGAAAGAAGCTAACAAGTGCTTATAGATTTAAAGTTTGACTATGAAAATCATGTTAAGGCTTAGTTGCTATTTAAAACCAGTCATACAAATCATCATTTCGAATGTTCCATGATCTTTACTGACATTGTCAGCAGATACTATACAAATATTGCTGTTTTATGAGGTCAATACAATGATTTAGCCAGCTGAGGAGTACATTATGCACTGAACCCTTCGGGCTCAGTGAATATTGTACTTCGAAGGTGGCCAAATCATCATTTTGAGCTCAATTCAAACTTAATTGAAACTTTTAACGAGAAATTTCAACAAAAACACATTGTAACATGAAATATGGAACAGGAAGGATATGGAGATAACGAACAATATTCTATACCAAAGTCCATAGAACGATACAAAATAGGAGCAGAACAAACACGGACCTCCGAAACATCAGAAGTGGGATCAGGTGCCATGCCATGGAGGTGTGAGCATCCCTTGCTTCCGGTCACATCCACCGTGTGCTCATTGTAATGATCGATAAATAACGGAGAAATCCTCCCTCAATTCAGTGTATAAATATTGGACTGACAGTTTGTATAAAAACGCCAGTCAGCATTTGACTCAATGATAAATTTTATTTGCTGACAATGTCGTTGTATCGACCATAGAACTTACAAAATAATGACTTTTAACTCAATGATAAATTGTATTTGCTGGCAAGCTCGTTGTATCGACCATAGAACTTACGAAATAATGACTGCTGATATTCTTGTTTCATCAACTTGCAATTGCTTGTCAATAATTTACCTCGTTTTACAAATTGTTCAACAAATTGTTGAGCAGGCCCTTGCATATCTAATCATCTGAGATATATACACTCCGTATGCAGGTGATGAAGCTATATTGCTGCATAAGTAAGAAAACTTGACGACAGAAATGTTAAAGTCATCACTTTTATCATATAATTTGGTTGTTAGGCTACCATTAACGATTTTTCCAAGTAAAATATCCAAGTATGATTCTTATATTGTTCTGCAATGATTCCTTGTGTTGACGTTGAAGGTCACGTGATTCATTACATTGACCTGCAATATTTCCTTGTATTGACCTGGAAGGTCACATACAGGTCAATATAAAGTAGTATGTTTCTAACATTTTTGGATCTCAACCAATCAGATAGAAGGGAAATTATTCAATTATTTGGAAAATATTTTATTTATTCAAATGCTGTATGAAGTTTTTCATACTAATTGTTAGTCTATTATTTATATATTAAATTGACACGTATTATTCGTTATTTCCAGAGCATTACAAGGAAGAACGCGGCGGGCTACATGGCACCTTATCCAATCTCTCTGATGTATTGGAGGTCCGTGTTTGTTTTGCTCCTATTTTGTATTGTTTTATGCACTTTGATGTTGAATACAGTTTGTTATCTCCACATCCTTCCACTTATAACTATATTTGTTTGAATGTCAGGTTCATTTTCATTGTTTCGACAACGTGCCTAAAATCTGTATTTTGAAAAATAAATAAATATCAATTCTTTTTTTTTAATTTGATAATAAAATTTATAATCCTTCGATTCGGTGATTTTTTGACTGACACATTTTATTTTATTGTCATGGTTTAGTTACATAGTTTATTAATCACACAATGTCTATAGTCCAAGAGAATTTTTTTATAATGGTGAAAGAAAAATGATTTTAAAAATAATCATTTACATTCATTTTCAAATGTATCAGACAAATAAGTTTTCTAGATATAATTAAAGACTTATTTTCAGAAATGTATTTAAAAAACCCAACAATTTAACAACGACCCCTTCCCCTGGATCTTGTTTGTTCTTAATTTAGAATTTAAGAATGCAGAAAATATCAATAACATTCAATATATTAATCAATATTAACTCACACTTTCCGGTTTCCAAGTAATGTATCAAATCCAAGTCTTCGTCAGGAAGTGTTGCATTCAAAGTTACTTTTAAAGAACCTGCTTCGTTTTTAATTTTACATTCTGAATGAAGATAAGAACGTCGATAAGTTTTTGGATACAATAAATACTGCAACACATACAATAAAGAAAGACCTATAAGTTTATTACCTTGTATTGTTAATGTAGTATCGAAACAATGTTGTCTGATTTTAATGTGTTCATGTTAGATTATTTATGAAAGATATAAAATGTAAACGAGCAAAGAATGTATGTTCTTAACATCGGTCTTAGTTTAAATTTCAGCGCGAAAGGTGATTTTAAAAAGTCTACGTTATACCTAATTATTATACGTAGTGCATCTCTCTTTGAATCTAACGGGGTTTTTTTTTTTTGTAAAAAAGACGTATCCAAAAACATTAGGATGCCCAAAAATATGAATGTCAGCAAGATCTCTGATCTCTAACATGCTTCCGGTTCCATAAAATTAAGACGATTTTACTTTTGATCTTAGTCTCACTGTTCCACTGTGTACTTTTTTTTTGGGGGGGGGGGTTAAAGTTGGTATTGATTAAATATAAGCTCCGCTTAGAATAATGGCCCAGGACCCATAAGTGACTAAGTGGTAATAAGTAATTTAATTACAAACCGTCCATTGAAGTTGTTAGTTCACATATCCCTTGTTTATAGCAGGACAAAGTTGATTCTAATGTTTTATGTAGAGTTTCTATAACTATTGAGGAGTCGGTACATGGCATTGATGAGTTGTACTCAATGACAGTTACTGAAGATAATTTATTGGGTATCATTGCCTCTGGAAAAAAAAAACGAATGCAAACCAATACTAAAACTATAGTGTGATTATTTAAATGACAATTGTTTTTTTCTATATATTTATATGACATTATAAACACGTTATTTATATGACTTACTCCCGCAAGCAGGTGTAAGGCCATTCCAAGTATAACCAGTGCTTTGTCCACATTTGTACTGTTTGAGGGGACGATTTTCTGGAGCGAAGGCGTACGCTGCTACACAAGATACTGTGCAAACTTTGTCCCCACTAATATCCGAACAGTTCATCACGTTACCAAAGGAGAGTTGAAGTTCCGGACAAGCTGTACCAAATGGTAAAATAGAAAGTGTTTTTTTTATCTCTTGTAATCGGAAATATCGGAAGATTAACATTATAATTGATTTCTTCGAGTTAAAACTTAGTTTTACTTACTGTTATTTAGAGAAAAACTGTATGTTAAAAACTCAAAACAATGCATTAAGGAAATCGAATAAAAAAAATTAAACGTTCAATTAATTTTTTTTTAGATAAAAGTCGGAGAATGGTTTTAACTGAAATGAATAAGACATTGGCTTACTTGGACATGCCATGGTGTTACAATGCACATAATCCGATGCCAGTGAAGAGTTACATTGGAGACCTTCGGAATCCGGAAATGGATTATTGCAAACACGAAATCTCGTCTTAATGCCTCCATTACATGTCACTGAACACTTGGAAAAATCGCTCCAAGCACTCCAACCACCGTTCACTGTATAGATAATTTTATATATATATATATATAGGGAATGTTGGAAATCAACGTATTTGAGTGAGCCAACATGTAAAATATACGAATTAGAACCAACACCCCCCGCCCCCCCCAAAAAAAAAAAAAAAAAAACAGAGACAAATTTATGGAAAGCTAAATAATGTAAGAATTTTGCTTGCTATTAAACTTTTTATTCACTTTAAATTCAGAATTTTCTCTGATGAGAAACTTTTCATATATTTCTTTTCTGTGTATTGCATTGTTTCAAATGGAGGTCATTAATGACTTCGTTAATACCTTACAGATATAAAAACTTTATTATCATAAAATGTTTTCATGAAATTGTTGACTGCAATCTAGGAAAAAGTAGAAATTGTTTTATTATTGAAAAGTTTAAATCAAAAAAGTTGTCCTATGTGCAATCATGGCTTTGATATTTTTGAAAAGATACATTACAATGTAAAGTTTTGATCGGCCATTTTGCCCCCCCCCCCCCCCGCCCTATCCCCGGGAGTCATGATTTTAGCAAACTATCTGTGGATGCTTCCATATAAATTTTAGCAATTATGGCTTTGCTATTCATGTTGAGAAGATTTTTAAAGGACTTTCCTATACATCTCAACTAACTTTTTAAGCTCACATGGTTTTTCGCACAAATTAAAGTCACGTTGTTATAATGTAATATTTTGTATTGAGAAAATACATTTTAAAAGTATTTGCTTACATTACTTGAGTTTTATTTCATTTGCTGAAACATAATTCATACAAATCAATTGCAAGAACTTTTCGATATTCTTGGCTGAAAAAATAGCAACTATTTCCATTTGATTTTTTTGGTTTCTTGCCAATTGCAGCTGTCTTTTTATCCGTTCTTTTGAAAGCAGTAGCTCTTTGTGGAAACATAGACAAAGGAACGATACAGCTACTGTAACTTGTATTTTCTGTACATTCCGACTCTTCAGTGCAGGGTGATAATAGTATTTTTATCTGATTGACTGCTTTGTTAATAAGGTGGCATTTTCAGAGTCACCTTTTTAAATCTAGAATCATAAAAGATTCATCCCACAGCCAATTTTAACGTTTCAAACCGTAAATGCAGAAGAATTTTCCTTTTCATAGAAACAAATTTTTATTAGAAAAAATAAAGAGTACTTCATTATCCTAGTATGTTTTCTTTCTGCAATGTTATCCCTTTTCGATGTTACATTTAGACAAAACCAAAAGGATTATAGTAAATGAAATGTGACCTTAATTAGTGCAAATAACCATGTGAGCTTAAAAAGTTTGTTGAGCTGTAAATCACGATGTAAAACTTTGATCGGTCATTGTGGCCCTTTCCTACTCCCAGGGTCATGATTTGAACAAACTTGAATCTCCACTCACTTAGGATTTTTCCCCATAAGTTTCAACTTTCCTGGAAAAGTGGTTCTTTAGGAGTTTTTTTCAGACATGTCACCAAAGAACTTTAATTTATTCGAAAATAACCAATATTTGCCCCCCAAATCAAACTTGGATGGAGAAATTTTTAATTATGTTTTTTAATAAAGGGATGTATGCTGACTTCAAAACACTGAATGTTTTCATCTATGATGTCAAGTGTTTGAAAAGTCGTCACAAAAATGACGTAAATTAAAAATTTCCAAGATAACTACAAGTATATATATATATATATATATATATATATATATATATATATATATATATATATATATATATATATATATATCACTAAAAAACCAACAACACTGTATATCCTAAATGTCGGATCTGCCAAGTAGATACAAGGTCACGGATGGAAATTCATATAAAGCACTAAAAATGACCAACGACACGAACAATAAAAATTGTCAAATTTTCTTTAATAGTGTTCTAAAAATTTCCAATTCAACATGTAATTAAATGTGTAAATATATATTGTTTAGTAGTTTAGTAGTAGTGCTAGTTGTTTTTGTATCGCTTTTTTCTTTGTTCTTATGACTTTTTAACTTTTTTCTTTGTCCTGAGGAAGGGACAGGGCGTCCCGAAAATTTGACAATTTTTATTGTTCGTGTCGTTGGTCATTCTTAGTGCTTTATATATATAAATATAAATATATATATATATATATATATATATATATATATATATATATATATATATATACGGCGATAGTAAAAGTCACCGAGCGCATGTCTGATCAGGCTCAATATTTTGATATACTGTCGTAGAATGATAATATCAATGAAATATGTAAATATTGTTCCTGAGCAAACTTGCGCTCGATAAATTTTAAAGCGAAGATTATTGAAATTTGTCCATTTTGTGCTCTTTCAATGATGTAAATCGGACTAGTTCGTGATGTCATAAAAACAAAAAAATTGTCTATAAACTACTTTGAAACTATAAAATGTTCTCTCAATTTATATTTCATATACACTTTATAGAATTCAGCAAGGATTTTTCATTTTTTTTTCTTTTTGGAGGGCAAATATATGGAATATACAGCATATAGTTCTGTTCACTAATGCCCAATCATCTCCCCTTGAATGAGGTCATGGCCCTTCATTTGAACAAACCTAAATCCCCTTCACCAAAAGATACTTTGTGGCAAGTTTGTTTAAAAGTTTGTTGGCACAGCGGTTCTCGAGAAAGAAGTCGAAAATGTGAAAAGTTTACAGACAGACGGACGCCAGACAAAATGTGACCAGAAAACTTCATTTAAGCGTTCGCCTCTAGTGAGCTAAAATGATTAGAAAAGACAAGTTTTTGTTGCCCGCAGAGCAGTGAAGCACTTTAATTTTACTCAACATCTGTCTGTCAGTCCGTCCACCCGTCTGTCACACCTAACATTTGTTAGAAGTATGGGTTTAATATTTTGCACATATACAGCTTGGTTCTACGAATTTACAGGAACAAAGAAGATTTAAAAAATAATGATGCAAATTCATTTTTTACTTATCATACCCACACCCATTTGAATTCTTCATTGCAGAGCTAATCATTTTTATTTCATTTTCATTTTTTAATCATTTCTAGAAGATGCACACTACGATTTATAACATAATTTAAAAGAAATACATATAGACAAGCTATTGACAGTCCGTAGCCTGGTTGGTCATAGTAATTTTGGTGAAACAAAACCTAATTTATATAAGTTATTATACATAACACAGTTAGGGTTACAAATGGAAATATTTGCAAGTGTTAAAGATAAAAATACATACTTCATAAGGATGGGCGATTCTTTTTAGGACTTCACTGATATTAAAAAGTAATGTGGTTTGAATCTACATGTTGTGGACATAAACATTTATGATTTAGACTTTACACGTCATGTCGACGTTATTTAATTTTAGCAATTATACTTGCAGTTTTGAGGTCATCTATAAACTCCAATATTGCAAGGACATAACCAAAATAAAAATCTGAAAATATTTGCGAGATGATTGGACAAGTGCTTTGCGATCGATGCATCGTTTATTTACTGTTGTGTGGGATTTATCAAACGAAAAAAACTGCATGTAATAGTAAGTTTGTATGTAGTATACAGCTATCCAGCTGTTTGATTTAGCAAATATTTTCATTTTTTGGTATTTTTGAAAACCTTATATTATGTGTGAGGTCATAGTAAACATTTTTCGTTCAAATTAGGCCCCATCTTCTTACTTTAACCTTAACTAAGCTGCGTAACAGCAATACGAAATTAAGTGAATAAAAAGGATTCTTACCGACAGGAATTTCACAATTTTTCCCTTTGTACCCTCTTGAACATGAACATATGTGAGTGTATTTTCCATTCTTACAGACGCCACCATTTTTGCACGGCACTGCGCTACAGTAATTGGGGGGAACCTCACAATATTCACCAGTGAAACCATTGTTACAGTGACATCTGTAGTTTCTAACTAAATCTATGCAGTGATGACCATTACATGGATTTGGGATACACTGATTGACATCTAAAATTGAAGACTTATCTAGGCTTTTCTTTTTTTAGTATATAAGCATAAACAGTCAATAATGCATAATATAATCTATTTATAAAAAAATTATAATTTATATATATGATTGATTAAGTATTTTGAATGACTTTTTTAATTAAGCATATACAGTTTCGATAGAATAAATAATGACTTTTAGGAAATATTTATCTGAATGATACTCTGGATGCATTAATTATTTTATCCTAGCTAGAACTCACTGTCACATTGGCTTGGCGTTTTTATGCGTGAGTTATTTATAGATGTCCAGTCAATGTTGCTCAATGTAACAAATGTATCATTCCTTGTGTAACTACATGACGATGCATGTTGAAGAATTTCGTCAGCAGACGGAACATTTGGTGTAATTTGATACCCAGATATCGAGATAACTATGTAATAAAAATGAGAATATGATAAGTTTGACAGGAATTCTAGAAGAAATGTCATATTTTGATATTTTTTTTAATAATTTCAAATGTACGTGTAAATATAACAGGAAAAAAACTATAAAATGGTTGTAACGAATGCAAAAAAGTATGTTCTTAAGAAAACAATAAGTTAAATTTCTATTTCTGGAAAACAAAAGTGTGATCCTCTGCTTTAGTGACTAAACTAAACAAAAAAAATCGAGTCAAATTTCAAAGAAAGTATTTTAAAACAATGTAAATATATCAAAATATTATTTGCCTTTTTATTTTTTTTTGTTACCTGCTGATGGGTCATCATCAAAAACAACAGCAAATCTGAAGTCTGCATCAATCAAATTGGTATTTCTATGACAGGGAAGAGGTTTCTGAGATTCGATTATTCCATTTATATAGACACTTATAGTGTTTGTTTCTGTGCTCATAATAATTGCTACATGATGCCAGGTTTGGGTGTCCTTCGTAATATCCAGACTCACTTTGTATCTGAAATTTAATACATAATGTTGAAGTGAATGTTTGTTAGACTATGAACTTGCATTGTTAATTCTTTAAGCGGAAGGAATTTTAATTGTTAAAAAACCATTTCATATAATATAAAAAAATATATAAATATAATTCAATATTTCAGGAAATTAAAGTTTGTCACACAACATATCAGTGAATGTCGATAATAAAGAACCTTTCCCTACAATTTCAACACCAACAATTCAAATTTTTATTAAATTTTGGTGTTCTACGTGGCACCAGATACCAATTCTAATATTTTTGAGGTCTGAGTTTGCATCACTCCTCATTTTATTTTCAATGGATATTTGAGCATAAATAATGATCATTATATCCATATTTGTCATGTTCATTCTATTCAATTAGACGTAATTTTCCTTTACATTTTATGGTGCTTGTTTAAGTGGGACATGATAAACACAGGTCATGTGTCTATTTCTCGGGAACCAGGGAATGAACTATGACGTACTCCATGTAAACTAACATGTAAATAAGCGAAATAAAAATAATACATCTAGTAGTGATCATAAAAGCTTCTTTAAGAAGAGATGTGTTTTTTACGTTGTTAAACACATAACTTTGCCCTGTATATTATCTGTTTAAAACATTGACATTCAGCATATTAGACATGTTACTGCATCTGTTGCATAATTTTGTAGTTTTGATATGTCAATAATTAAGAAACATTTGGAAGACGTTCCTGAAATTTAAATAATACCCGTTGATTTCCACCAAGACTGTTTCTCCGTATGTTATCTTCATATCAGAAGAACTAGATTTTCCATGTAACAACACCAAGCTAGAGTTGTAATTCTTAATCCATGTGAAAAGTGCAATATTTTTTGTTTCGAAGATTTGACTACCATCTATAGAGATGGCCTCCCCTCTTTTCACAAATGTAATATCAAAGTCTGAAAGAAAAAAAAAATTAGCTGTTGAAAACAATATCCATCGTTATTTTATTGTTTTATTGTGCCTCAGATTTTGTTTGTGCTTATCCGGGGGTATCAATCAATATAACTTTAAAATTTTTCTACTATTTTTCCACTTGCAAAAAAGTATAAAGTGTAAGTTTCAGGCAAAATATGTTATGCATTTTAGTTATGATATATTCTACGCCACTTTTATTCCTTTGCTCTATACAAATAATGGAATGATAGTAACACTGTTTCTATAAAAATAACATTTAGAATAATTTTAGAGCGCACTACATCATACAATTATCACTTTAGGATAACGGAAATAAAACATATTATCGATTACTTATGAAAGTATTATATTTTACTAATATTGGAAATAAGTCTGCTACAAATATAATGTAAAAGAATTTAGAATAATTGAAATTATTAAATAATAATTCTTTGTTAGATATATTTTTTAAAAAAAATTATCAAAAGTTGAATTATAAAAAGGGTTTTCAATTGTCTTTCAAAACACTGTACGGATTTTGGTGTGGCGAATACATATTGGTACACATGTAGACTGTTCCATATATAGTCATAAGTAAAGTTAATTTGTCATTCATAGAATGCACTTTACCGGTACGGCCGCCATTTTGATTCTAGATCCGCGCGTGAGAGTGCGCGGCGTAAAAACTTAGCAACGTATCAACTATGATGGGCGACGCCATTTTGTTGTGTAAGAAACTCTCGAAGCGAGAAAAAAAGATATCTAAATGGGTTTTCGCTTTTTTAAGCGGGGGTGTGGGGGCGGCAGCCCCCAATACGTAAAAATAAATAAAACAAACTTACCTTAGTCGTTAGATAAATCTGCGTTAAGACTCGGGGCCATACGTACGTGTCACTATACATGTACATGTAGAACCATTGTGTCTTTTTTTTATGAGTTGTAAATACGTTTTTATGGGTGATGAAGGAGATAAACGTCAATTTTTAATTATAGCTACTATCCTAGTGCATTCTTGTTTTGGTAGAGATTTCCTATATAACTGCATTCCATGTGGTCTCCATGATTGTAAAGTATCCAGTGTTTTGCAAATTGAAATAGATGAATTTTAGTTCGTAAATCCAGGATTTACTGCAGTTCTGTTTCCAGAAATCTAAGATGTGTCTCTTACGTTTCATTTTTCTTATACTGCCGATTGCTGTTTCTCGAAACAAGACCGTCCTCACTGCATGTTTACAAGTTATGCCCCTCCACTTATTCAACATTTCCATAAACTAAGGATCACATTTATCGCTAAAATTTCCAAAAATTCTAGAATGTTGCAGTCAGTCAATTAAAAATATCCATTCATAGAAAACACAACACAAATCATCTTAAATAAGGTGCATGATGAATCACTGTTTACAATCAAATAGAGTGGAAGTCAAACTTTCTATTTCACGTCACCTACCCTGACCAATCACAGCACTGAAATAAGTCACGTGCTTAACAACGTCACGACTTTGGAATGTGGCCGACAAAATGAAAGCCAAAGGTTTGTTTTGAAAGTGCTTTTAGTTTTAATTAATAACTTCGTTAATTAAACGAAGTTTATTAACATGAAAAATGACGAGGAATTCAAAAAATAGGTTAATTTTGCATTTTATTGCCTTTTTAGCGAAATCGTCACGCTGACGCGTGACTCTCTTATAGAGAGGGAGCACGTGCTATTTCCATGTTATTTGGACGTACCGGTAAAGTGCAGTTGTCCCACTTATGAAAGTATTATATTTTACTAATATTGGAAATAAGTCTGCTACAAATATAATGTAAAAGAATTTAAAATAATTGAAATTATTAAATAATAATTCTTTGTTAGATATATTTTTTAAAAAAAATTATCAAAAGTTGAATTATAAAAAGGGTTTTCAATTGTCTTTCAAAACACTGTACGGATTTTGGTGTGGCGAATACATATTGGTACACATGTAGACTGTTCCATATATAGTCATAAGTAAAGTTAATTTGTCATTCATCGTATTTCCAATGCATGTTTTTGACAAAAAGTAGTAAGTTTCGCTTGATCGAAGACTCAAGTTTATCAACGATCATTCCTCGTATATATGAGGAGTGACAAAGATTTATTATGGTAATTATTTTCGTTCCCTTCACTAGCATTAAAGAAACCGACTGGAACAATCCTCAAGCGAAATTTAAAGCAAACAATATATCAGATTTAAGATAAATGAATCATATTTTGCAAGACACGTCATTTTTGTTGTAAGTTGTAATTCATTTTATTACAGTTATATAAGTTACAAATACCGATATTATTTACTTGCCCAAAATTTAGCTGATCCATTAATCACAGATTTTCCTACCTTGTCTAAATTATTATTTAATCTGTCTTATGCGTTGGTTTCAGGCAATCCTACACTGTAGCTACTTAATACGTAAAGACATAATTTTTTAATGCTTTGGCAAAATATGTACAATGTACTTACCTGCACATTTATTTACAGAGTCGCGTTTTGGAGTTGATGTTTTTCCAAGAGGGCAACGCTCGCAAGTTTTTGACATTTTCATGCTACTATATGTTCCTCGTGGACAAATATTGCAGGGGAATAAGCCATTGGCGGAAAACTCTCCAATGCCACACATCTCTAACAAAAAAAAAACAACAATAAAACATATTTGATTTTCATGCAGATCGTAAAGAAAATGAATATTTCTGTAAATGCAAGTACCTAAGCATTCTGACAAAGACTCAGCTCCGTCTTCCAGGGTATATGTATCACTTGGACATGGTGAACACGTGGCTGCGTCTTCTGAATCTTTATAAGTTCCCTTCGGGCAATTTCTGCATGTAGGCTGTGAGGGATTTGATTTATCAAGATAGGTACCAACAGAACACGGGACTAAAGAAAGCAATATCATTTTATTTTAAAGAATACAAATCCAAGTAAATAATTTTTTCTCCTTGCATATTTCAAATTAATTTTTAAATTCGATACTAATGTTATTTTAGTTTTTTAATTAGATATCCTGTTAAATCATCCAGGAAGAGATTTACCACAATTCATTGTTCTCTGTTTAAGTGCTGTTCCCTCTGGACATTCAGGCTCGCTCAAACCAAATGAAAAGGAATCTACATCTGGATATAACCCACCCACATTCAATTTTCCATTTACTGCATCATCTTTGATTTTGTCAAATATTCTTTGCTGATTGTTTTCCATGATGTGAAAAGTTTCTTCCGAAGAATCAGTATTGTCCCACGGAGTCTCCACAGAAAAGCCAACCCTTATTTCGTATGTATTTCTCTTGTAAAGGTTGTGTTGTATATCATTTATTTTTTTATTTGCTGATCGTCTACGTTTTCCCCTAATAGGCCCGCATGTTACCTCTGTGTTTTTAACGCTGCATTTAGTATTGTTTGAACAGATACCTCCAAATCCAGTCTGTTCTTCCTTTTCCATTATATTTACAAAGTTTTTTCTTATTTGGGCGAGTGTTTCTTCATCATTACAGTCACCAGTATAATATAAAAATTCACCTGGGAGACGACTAAAGCGGACCTTTCGTACTTCTACAGTAGTAAAAATATAATATTACGAATTGTATAGAATTTCAAGTTATAAATGATTTTTTTTTAATTATGCACCATCACTAAGCTTAAGGAAACATCAGAAAATTCGATCGGTCTAACAAAATGACATGTACCTGTACAATTTGGAACAATGCTGGATGGAAAGTATTGCCCGGTTTTGTATGAACATTTGAACTGGCCATCAAAATTCGAATTTCCATAAGTACTCTTGACCCCAAACGGGATATCAAATTTTTCTTGACACTGCATTATACATAATTGACCTAATAGCCAGGCCGCACAAATAATTGCGCCGTTTTCTGGAGGTGATAACGGATTGCATGGGTTTGCTGTAAAGTAGGTTTAAAAAACGAAATGTACTCAATAGGCTGATTTTGTTTAATCTTAAAAAAATGTATTTTCTTTAGAAAAGTGTATGTTTGTTTACTTACTTTTGCAATAAGGTACTTCAGTTCCATAATTCCAGTATGCCGTTGCCTCCGATCCGGTTTTATTTTGTTCACACGTCATTCTGTCATTTCCGATCAAAGGAAAATCTCCAGTACAAATAAATTTACAATATGACCCATAACCGTAGCCATTAGGGCATTCATATTCTAGAAACCGTTTGGATATAATTGGAGGAGTGCATGTTAACTCTGTAAAATAGAGAAAAATTGTAAAGTCTCCAACAGAAATTTGATGCATTTTTAGAACTGAACATTTTTAACTAATTCTTGTATCCGTAGGAGAGGTCGTATGTATGCATTGCATGTTCATGTATGACAAGGCTTAAGATATTCCCACTTAACAATTTTTTTCTTACAATATGACATCACAATTTGATATCATAATCAGCTATCTGACTGTCTTAAAATTTCATTTTAATATCATATACTTTTAATATATATTGAACTCCTAAAAGGGACATGGATACAATTTCAAGTGTTTTTTTTAAAACAAGTTTTAATGTCTACAATTCCCGATTAAAGGGGGGGGGTCCGGCCACCTATAATGCAGCAAGAACAACATGTAGACCTTTTCAAATGGCTTAATTACATTATATTTTGTTCAAATTCCTTATGATAAAGATATAATATTTACATCCACTGAATATTTTCTCCTTTATTTCCTAAGAAAACCCACTGTGTTAATCACTGCTTGAACTACATTAGGCATGTCACTTGTTCAGATTTCTTGATCAGTGGCTGTTCCATCAATGAAACATATAAAGAGATTCGCATCATTAATACAGTAATTAATCTTTTTAATCTTTTAAATGATTATTTAAACAGATATAAAATTAATATAAACAATCAAATGTCTTTCTTTCTTTGTTATTATTGGATTTAACGGTCGCAGCTATTGCAGAAAAAAATACATAAGCCGCATACGCGGGTAATGTATTTTTTCTGCAACAGTTGCTACATTAATTCCAATAATAACAATCAAAGAAAGCATTTTATTGTTTAAAAAAACTAGGCATAATTGAATGCATTTGCGCATATATAATCTATTCTTTTGTAGAAAAATGATTTTGATATACTCCTTAGAACTGCGCAGCTATAGAATTCAAAGAGTCTTAAAAAAATCCAAAACAAATATGCAATGTGTGCATTAATATTCTCTCAACAACCATTTGTTGAGAAAATGTTTAAATTTTGCACTTTTCAAAATGAGTGTAAAAGGCCATGAAAGTAGTTCATGGACAGCAACACGCGGTCTATTTTTAGCACAAAAGTTTGTTTTTCTGACCTCTTCGTAATATGGAGGTACATGTACATAATAATCTGATAAAGTAGAAGAGAATTCTAGAGAACATTAAATTGTTTCAAATAATATGAACACTTTTAAAAGAGGAAATGTGTTATAGCGTGGCTTAAATTACATGTACTTAGTATTATTATCGGATAGTTGTTAAATTGTGTACGTACGCATTGATATAAAAGAAATCTGAAACTCTTTGATTCCAGGTTATGAAAAATGAGCACCATCAAAGTTAAAAATTAAGATTTTGTAAATCTGTCACAGATAACTTGTTTTATCTATGAAAATCTTAATTATCACCAATGAAAGAAAATAGACATATAAGATCGATATGAATGACCTTGTTTTAGTACCTACTAGTATGCTGTGTAAAATAATCATTTGCAATTTTCATTACATTGGAATACCATTTGAAAAGGAATGAAATCATTCAGAGTGTGTTAGGAAAAAATAAATATATTTACCCATATTGTCAGAGTTACAATTTAACAGAGTAAAGAAAAAAATCCAAATGATTAAATTTTTGAGACGATCTTTAAAATGACGTTTGGTGGTCCCCCAAATTCAGGGGAAAAAATATTGGGTCCGTATTTATAGGTGAGAGCAAAAATTTTCTTCAAAATTTAACATATTTGTTGATGAAAGAAAAAGAAAGAAAATATCGTTTAATGGGATGTAGAAAAAAAATTGAGTTGGGCCATTTCTTGGCAGTATGTCTGAAGAGAGGGCATTCATTTTTTTAAATAATAAGTGGTCTTAACAATATAAGGCTAGTGCATGTTCTTAATGAAATATAATCAGATATGCAAGCAATGATGTGTACACCACAGTACACGCGCAGTGCAATCTAAAGACGGTAATGTTAAAACTAGTACAAAGTTGGGTACGTGACGCAAGCCAACTGTGATGCAGGTGTTCATATACATGTATACTACAAGAACAAATTTAAAATTATCATTTACAAAAGGTGTTTTATCTTAACTTTGCCATCCAGGCCTATTTCCAAAAACAGGCAAATAGGTGTGTGTGTGTGTGTGTGTGTGTGTGTGTGTGTGTGTGTGTGTGTGTGTGTGTGTGTGTGAGGGTGTGTGTGTGTGTGTGTGTGTGTGTGTGTGTGTGTGTGTGTGTGTTTGATGGGAGAGGGGTGGGGTTGACTAAATTGATTGGATATATGGCAGCTTTAGAGGAGTTTCTGCCTAAAGTTTGCACATTTTGAAAAATTCATCAAAAATTCTTTACACTTATTTGAAAAATATTATTTACTATTGGTCTATATGAGAAAATAGATATTAAAAGTTCCAAATATTGGTCAAAAATATATATCCCCCCTTTACCAAACCTAAATTACATCATTATTTAAATTTTGTTGTTTAATTTCAGACTGGTACATGTAATTAATTAAGAATATGAAATACCCATTAAAGACGCATGGTTCATATGGTCACATAATATGTTCGATTTGATGAATACATGTTTTATGTAAATTATTGAATTATATTGACTTTTTTCCTTGGTAAAGCATTATTTGAAGGAGTGTGCATTTAGAGGCAAGCACCTTAGTGCGGGTATAACTGTCTCATGACAGCCTCATGACAGCATTTTTTCATGCATTGCATATTGTTGAACACTTTCAAATTAAGAGCTGAGCATCCTCCTTTCAGAGGCCCATATGAAAATAACTTCTATCACCACAGGAGAGACCCACGTAAACACATATGTTTTGGACATTTTTGATCTTTTTTCTTGAGATTTAAGACTTTTTCCATTAAAAATTAAATAAAATCATGGTAATAAACGCATCTATCCACAGCAGATTTATGCATATGCCAACCACGTCCTCAGTGGAATGATATGAACGAGGAAACTCGGGCTATAAACAGAACTGTTCTTCCCGATTTGCTGGAGTTGGGTTAAAATCGCGTTTTTTCATTAATCAGACGATGCGATGAAACAAATGAAAGTAGTAAGGTTTATAACGTATTGATTATAACTCAGTATATTTCATGTCTTGAAGTTGTTATAATCGCATTTATTCTAAAATCATTGTTTATTGAACTCTGTGTGACAGAGGAATGGCGGACGAAATAAACACATAGCCTCAGGAAGACCCCCATATGCAAAATCAAATTTTGAAGAATTATGGATAATGACAAGAAAAAAAAAGCGAAACTAATGGTTGTAGCCATATGATCAATGAATCGAACTGGCATAACTTGAAATGCATTTTTCATCTCGTGATTGCTGTAGCTGTGCAAGGCTAACATGATTAATTTCCTTCTAATTAAAACAAAAAAAATAAGTATTTAATAATTTTGGTCTCTAACAGTATGTAATGAGTGCATTAGCACTTTGAGTAACTTAAGACTAGTTTGGTAGAGTATTTAGCGCATTCTTGGTATTTCTTATTTTACATCAGACTTGATCCAATATGGCTTGCAATTGTACATCCCCTTTAATTGTAAGGTTATTCAAATGAACATCATTTGTACATTTACAAAAAAGACACAGAACTTAAAATTCTTCATTATGTAAACAATGTTCTTGCCCTGTTTTTTTTTAACGTGTGTATAAAAAAATATCATATTTATAACAAAACAAGATTCGGAAAATAACTAAAACTGTCTAGTGGTATTAAGGATTAACTTCTTCGTTGAAAAAAAAAACTGCATTAATTATATTTAACCAATGTAAACGAAAACGGAACACAGGCCGTGTTTAAATAACAAAGGTTAAGGGCTCTCAATCTGTCTTGCCTCTCGACAACTGAGAATAACATTTCTGATAATGATAAAAAAGATTTTTAAGCACAAAAAATGGAAGGAAGAATTTGAAATTTTTCAGCTTTAATTGTGCCCATGTCTTTTTAAAATACCCAAAGACACTTGGAAAACGCAGGATGAAAATAAGTATACATCATCTAATCAACTCAGCATTTTTCAGCTACAATGTTTTATGTTTTAATTTGTTTAATTCTTAACTAAGAAGTGGTATTTTACTTTTTTCAATTATGAATTACGGTATGAAATTAATTTTGATTTGAATTTCCAAAAAAAAGGGGGGGGGGGGAATAAACATAAATTCCAAATGATTGAGACAACGTGGATTCCTGATACTTGAAAGTGTGTTACATCATCCATTACTCTATAAAAAGCACGGAGAAAATTGAGGAATATCATTCTAATTATAGAAATTGAATTTGGGCGCTCGAGTTACCTTGTGTCGAGGAGATTTGCGTGTGAATCCATCTTCTTTACATTTACATATTGTTTATTATGTTAAAATTGCAAAATGTAGGGAAGATTTTAATGATTTATTATAAATGGACACTAAGCTTGCCAGATGACAGTTTGCATTAATTAATTCCATTCCTAATATATAATGAAATCTAACTTCATGAGATGGACATCCAGAAGATGAATGACTTCTTTTTAAAATATTATTCAAAGCTTATTCACTCTGAATTAGCTGCTTTTATCGAAGGAAGTGCATAACGTCCCTTACCTAAATCTCAGTACTTATTCCAACGCAGCACTGTTAAGGCCTACTATGAGAAATCAACGGAAAATAGACGTGCAAAAAAGGGGGATTTTTTTAAAACTGAATTTATTTTAATTAAGCTGTTTTATTATCAGATAACTTGAATATGTATGGAAATAATATATTATAACCCACTCTGTACTGTATGAAGTTTGGTCCCATCGATGGACAGTCACTTGGTGAATGCATAGTTCGTGTACAATATGTAGGTCATTAACAAATTTCAACATCGCAAGGGCATAACCTAGTTGAAATTAAAAATTCAAGCTATCATTTTTTTTCTACATACTTTGTAGTTTCTGAAAAGTGCTGCTGTTTTGAATATAATTCGTGTTTATACCGGCACTTTCTAAAGAAAGTTTGGGTATATTGTTGTTACTCATGTCTGTCCGTCCGTCCGTCTGCCACACTTTTCTTCCCTGAACTCCTCCTACATTTTACACAGTAGCTTAATCATCTTTTGGGAGATGGTTGGTGGTGTCATGTAGAGGTGCAGTAAAGTTTCAGAATTTTGATTTTGCCCCGGGGGGTCAAATGGGGGTCGAAAAATGACGTTTTTTGTGCAAAAAGTCCCGTCTTCCCTGAACTCCTTCTACATTTTACTCAGCAGCCTAATCACCTTTTGGGGGATGATTGGTGGTGTCATGTAGATGTGCAGTAAGGTTTCGGAATTTTGATTTTGCCCCGGGGGGTCAAATGGGGGTCGAAAAATGATGTTTTTATGCAAAGAGCCCCATCTTCCCTGAACTCCTCTTACATTTTACTCAGCAGCCTAATCTTCTTTTGGGAGATAATTGGTGGTGTCATGTAGATGTGCAGTAAGGTTTCTGAATTTTGATTTTGCCCCAGGGGGTCAAATGGGGGTCAAAAAATGATGTTTTTTATGCAAAAAGCCCCGTCTTCCCTGAACTCCTTCTACAATTTACACAGTAGCCTAATCATCTTTGGGGAGATCATTGGTGGTGTCATGTAGAGGTGCAGTAAGGTTTCTGAATTTAGATTTTGCCCCGAGGGGTCAAATGGGGGTCGAAAAATAACGTTCTTTAAACAAAAAGCCCCGTTTTCCCTGAACTCCTCTTACATTTTACTCAACAGCCTAATCATCTTTTGGGAGATGGTTGGTGGGGTCATGTAGATGTGCTGTAAGGTTTTGAAATTTTGATTTTGCCCCAGGGGGTCAAAAAATGACGTTTTTTAATCAAAAAGCCCCGTCTTCCCTGAACTTCTCCTACATTTTACACAGTAGCCTAATCATCTTTTGGGAGATGGTTGGTGGTGTCGGGTAGATGTGCAGTAAGGTTTCTGAATCTAGATTTTGCCCTGGGGGGTCAAATGGGGGTCGGAAAATGACGTATTTTATGCAAAAAGCCCCATCTTCCCTGAACTCCTCTTACATTTTACTCAGCAGCCTAATCATCTTTTAGGAGATGGTTGGTGGGGTCATGTAGATGTGCAGTAAGGTTTCGGAATTTTGATTTTGCCCCGGGGGGTCAAATGGGGGTCAAAAAATGATGTTTTTTATGCTAAAAGCCCCGTCTTCTCTGAACTCCTCTTAAATTTTACTCAGCAGCCTAATCACCTTTTGGGAGATGGTTGGTGGTGTCATGTAAATGTGCAGTAAGGTTTCTGAATTTTGATTTTGCCCCAGGGGGTCAAAAAATTATGTTTTTTATGCAAAAAGCCCCGTCTTCCCTGAACTCCTTCTACAATTTACTCAGTAGCCTAATCATCTTTTGGGAGATGGTTGGTGGGGTCATGTAGATGTGCAGTAAGGTTTTGGAATTTAGATTTTGCCCGAGGGGGTCAAAAGTGCGTTGAAAAATGACGTTTTTTGTGCAAAAAGCCCTCTCTTCCCTGAAGTCTTCCTTAATGTTACTCAGAATCTTAATCATCTTTTAGGAGAGTTAAATATTTTGAAAATTATGTAAAACATCAACGTCAAGGGGTAAAAAAGCATCGCATGCTGGGAAACACCTTGAATTCTTATGAGTAATTAATGTACATGTCAAATGTGAGAGTCATATATCATCTCAAGCAAAAGTTAAAAGCAAATGCAACATTTTTGAATAGTAGGTTAGGCTTGGCCGCTTCAAGGTCAAGGTCACAGAGTAAAAGTCATGATTTATTTGGAAAGGTCTTATCACAGGTAATAATATACATGCATTATGATATGAATGCTCTAACTTTTCTCTTTCAAAATGATGAATTTATAACAATTTAATTTTTTTGCAAGTAGGTCAAACTTCTAGGTCACATGTAATAAAAAAAACCCATGCCATTCTCAGAGGTAAATACTAATACATAAGTTTAATATGAATGTCTCTTCTCATTCAGTAGATATGACCGTGATGACCAAGGTTAAATTTATTGAGACAGATGGACAGTCTGATATACAAATGTACATATTTCTATATGAATTGGGTAAAATTGGCCCAGTGTTCTTAGAGAAGTTAAAAATGTAAAAAGTTTTCAGACAAACAGATGGACGACACGTCACGACAGACATTATATGCTAAGGAAACCAGAAAAGCTCAAATGAGTGTTTTGAAAGGGTTACAATATGGTTGCAGTATTTGAAAAGCTGTTTTTTTCATGCAGAGATATGCATGACCAACATATTCATGTTTTATATTTTCTTTAGTAATTTGTTTGTTTGTTGTGAATACATCTCTCTTGAGAATTTTTCCCTCATATGGAGACACCACCAAATAATAATGAAGACAAGATGTGTTTGTGAAACACTGATGTCCCTGTATGGAAGCCTATGGCGAAGGTTGAGGTTTCTCAAATATATGTCAAACTCAAAGGTCAAGGTCAAAGGGTTCAAATTGTTAGTATCAGAAGAAAGTCTTGTCACAAGGAATGCACATGTGAAATAAAGAAATCCCTAGTAATTCCTGTTCAAAAGTTAATTGCCAAGGTTAATTTTGTTTTTAAGTGGTTCAAACTCTAGGGTCAAGGTCAAACATATTTATAATTGTTGACAGTTCACAATGAATACACATGTCAAGCATGAAAGCCCTAGCACCCACTGATCAAAATTTAGGCCAAGTTTAAAGTTTGGTATTTTTCTTGTAAAAATGTGTTTCCTAGGTCAAGCGATCAGAGGTAAAAATTAATGGTACCCAAATAAAAGGTCTTAATTGTCACAAGAAATAAACCTATAAAATGTGGAAGCCATTTTTATAGCCCATCCCACTTAAAACTTATGGGCAAGGTTATAATTTCTGCAGACAAATAGACAGACATAATATAAACACAAAATATGTATAATTAGTCAAATGGAAAAAATACACTATTTAATTGGAATCACAAAATAGATTGTTATTTCAGGGACAGGGAGTGGGTAGGGAGATTGGAATCCCACCATCGCCCCCCCCCCCCCCTGGAATTTGCTTTGTTATTTAAACAAGACTATATACTGAAGCAAATAAAAAATGACTTTGGACATCTTCCCCCTAACTTAGAAAACATTGACCCCACCATCATTGTTTTATTTTGTTTATTTGTTTTCAGTTTTTTTCTTCTGCTTGTCAGGAAATTCTGGGCTGGTATTTTTTGACTGAGATGTGAACCCCCCTCCCTACTCCCGAAAAAAATTCTGGATCCGCACAAGTATTGGCAGTAACTGAATGTCACATCGACAACGGGAGATACATGTAACTTCACAATTAGCCCCTTCACGATAACTGCGGTACTACTCTTTTGCAGGGCAAATCAATAACTTTTGGCGAAGTTTTTGTTGATAGATAATTAAATGACGTATATAAGACAATTACTTTTACGTCATATTGCGCCAAAATATAGCATTTTGCCCTGCAAAAGAGTAATACCGCAGTTATCGTGAAATGGTCTATATGAAATTCGTCTAGTGTGGCATGCGATGATCTTTGACCCTTTTTGAACTTTAACCTAATCGTTTGGGTTTATTTTACCCCCCACTATACTTAAACTTGTACTTACCGACTGCCATGGGTCTCATAAACTTCATGAAATATAAATCAATTATAACACAAAATGAATTAACCCAATGCACACCAGACTGCAGCCATGTGCTAATTCCATTCGGCAAACCTTCGTCGATTCCGTCACCTTATCAGATGAAGTGGGAATCGGCCGAGGTGTGCCAAATGGTGTTTAATCTAAAAATATGATACTGGGTGACACAACGTGATGTGATGAAGAAATTTACATGTTAACATGTATAGTACAAGAACAAATTTTAAATTAATTCATAACAAACGATGTTTTAACAAAACTTTTCCATCTAGCCTATTCCAAAAAGTATGTGCTGTGTGATTGTGGTGTCAAGGGGGGGGGGGGGGGATTAGTTAATTTAAAAGGGTCCTATTATGAGCAAAACATTTATCAAAATCTAATTTACATCATTAATAGAATTCAAACTGGTATATAATGAATTAAGCATGTAAAATAAATAAAAGAGGTTCTGAGTTATAGGTCACAGGGTCTGAGAATTTCATACTCAATTTGATGAATACATGCATGTAAATTATAGAATTATTTTGATTTTTTTCCTTGGAAAGCCGCCCAATATGTAGGAGCGTGTATTTAGAGGCAAACACCTTAGTGCGGGTATTAATGTCTCATTACAGCAT
This sequence comes from Saccostrea cuccullata, assembly GCF_032062105.1. Classification (NCBI taxonomy): domain Eukaryota; kingdom Metazoa; phylum Mollusca; class Bivalvia; order Ostreida; family Ostreidae; genus Saccostrea; species Saccostrea cuccullata. Next base: position 12,370 of record NW_026929017.1, on the reverse strand, counting down.
CTAGTTTAATAGTTAAATTTTCAGGTAAATAAGCCCATGTCGAAATATGTTTGACTTTAACTAAATATTTTGTGTAACTATAAAATCACGCCCTCGATTTAAAGAAAGCAGCAGCACTTTTCAAGTTAAGAAAAATATCCTTTATCTATATTCAAAAATGGTTAAGATCTATGAAGTGTATGCCCTTGCGAAAGTACGATTTTATGAGGCATCTCATAGTAAAATATACGTAACCTGTACATAAAAACACGACATAATTAATAAAATAGATTCTCTTGATACTTAATGAATAATCGATCGCACTAAACATAGGATAAACATTGGTATTAATCGACTATTTAAAACCTGTAAATAATATTTCGTTTGATTATAAAACGCATTTTTCATTGTTAAAAAATTCCCCAATCTGCCTCTCACATCACATGAATAACGTCATCTTAACCAAAATGACGTCATGTTTACAAGTTCATTGCGATCAGTGCTTTGTTTATAACCAGCTACGTGGGATTTAACTAGCAAGTTTTTTTTAATGCATTGATAAGTTTTATTGTTGTTTATTATGCTAATACAGTTAAAAGTTGTAAATTATTTCAATTTCAGGTATTATGAGAATTACATAAAAAGTCATATTTTTGCTTTTCCCGTATAAATTAAGCCCCGCCCCCTTATTCAAGCCTTAACAATGCTGCGTAGTGATTATTGTTCTTGTCAAATATATTAGTTGATTATTGCCGCTTTTAATAAAAACACCTGAGGGGACTTTGGTTGTAACTTTCTTTTTCAATATTCCAGCATCATCTTGGGTCGGTAAAAATTTCCAGCTTGTTATTTTGTATTATAAATTTGAAACAGTCATTGAAATTATTAAGTGATTTAGAGAAAGCATTTTTGAAAGTGATATTTTCAGCTTTGGTGCTTGGATTAGGCATAGTTTGCCTATAGTCCCTGATGTTAATGGATTTCCTTTTGGGGATGGTGGAGGGTGGGGGGTGGGGGGCAGCATGGACGGTGGTTATCATTTAAAGCTTGTAGGAAAGAAAGATGAGTTCTTTATGAATAGATTTAAGCAGAAAATGGTGGATTGACAAACACGTATTTATAGTTTCATAATCAATATAAAGGTGGGCATCGTCGCAAAGGCTTAAAAGCTTTCCAACACGATGGATTCAATTATTAAGATCAGGGTAGGGGGGTAATTCTAAACAACTATATGTCGATATAACAAGGGTCGATTGCACTTACGTGATTAATGTAATAACTAATATTTTTAAACGATTTTTTTCTACTCCGCAATGCCAATGGAGCATTTCCTGAGCGATCCGGCAAGAGATTGTTTTTCGGATTGCGTTTTTTAATTAGTTTACACATTCGACTTCCAGTTTAGAAAGCCTGTCATTGTTTTATGTTGACTTTTAGTCCACTAATTGACTAAATATTTTATTTCCTGTGAATCAATTTTATCAAAGGTAAGTGGGATAAAGAACAATAATAGGATATATCTGTCCGTTAAGTCAATATCAGAATTGAAACTTAATAAATTTAGTTTAAAATTGCTAACATCCTCCCTTTTCTCCTTGTCAATGAACTGCTATTCAGGGTCCCATTATTAATGGTAAAATTCAAAAATAAAATATGATTAATGCACAGAAAGCAAGTTATTTATTCATTATATTACTGAGAAAATTGTTTAATATAGTTAAACTCCTTGCAAAGCAGTCTGACTGTGGAAATTTAAATTCATTTTTTGTTCATGTTTGTAAAATAAGATACAAGTAGGTAACACTATTATCACTTTAGTAACAATACATGTATTTGACATCAGACATTGCTCTTAACAGTGTTTGAAAATCAAATAACCGTGCACCCGGTGTAACGTTGAATATTGACCCGAGTTGAAAATTGACCCGGGGGTCTTTTTTCAACGTCGAATATTGACCCGGGGTCATTTTTCAACGTTGAATATTGAGACCAAAAGTCGTTGAATTTATACCCGGGGTCATTTTTCAACAGCTTGATATTTTTTTTTCTTTTTTTTTCACGTGATGACGTCAACAAGTTGAAAATTGACCCTGTTGAATATTGACACCACCTCAAAGTTTGAACATTTTTTTTTAGCTGAGAAGTTGTTTTACGGGATTTATCATGCAATATCATCAATTTTGGTTTCAATTTTTTCCCTTTTCAAGAATAATAAAAATAAACATACAGTACCACCCCGTGTATATATGTACATTTTGATCAGTGCACGATTTCAGTTATCTTCAAGCATGACAACTTTATTTTTGAAAATACTTTCCAAAATCCATGGCATCCATAAATAACTACAAAACAACGAATAGTGCATAAAACAAAAATCTTAAAAATCTGCTGTCTAGAAAGTGAGCCCTATATATATAGATCAGGTGGGTGGAACATCCCATCTAGTCAAATTCAGTATAAAAATAACATAATTAATAGCCTAAAAATTAGAATGAAACACACCGACCAAAATAATTCCAATGATAGGTTATATTTGTGAAAAAGAGCAATATTATAGCGACCATAGCATGTAAGTAATGCTGACTTTAAATAAATTGTTGAAATCCCCGTAACAATTAACTTATTTGTCAGTAGCCTGTCTCGGCTTGAAAATTGATCGCTTTCGAACCATAACCTTGAGAATGGAATTATTCTTATTCTATACAATGTGATTCCTATTTGATTACTAGTTATTTCTATTCCATTATTTGTAATTTGTATTCGATAAATTGCTATTCCAATTACAGGAAATGTGACAATATGATTAATATATCATAAAATTTACATATTTTTTTTCCGAAAACACGTGTTTCCTATATTCGATGTCATTGATATTTAAAACAATCGGTTGCTAGTCGCTAATTTTGTCATTCCTATTCGATAATTTTATCTTTTTTATTCGATAACTTTTTGGTTTATATGCAATAAAGTTGTTGTTCGAGAACATACTAGCATCTATTTCTTTTCGAAAAAATACGATTCCTATTCTATAAACTTCTCATCTTATTACATAATTTTATCTCTATGATCTCCTATGCGATGTTTTTCTTTTTTTTTTTTTAATTCTTTTTCAATAATTGCCATGATTGCATTCTCGGAAATACAACAAATTAAACTAGAATTGGTTGTAAACTCAATTAAATAGGAATGTAAAGTTTAACATTATTATCGGATATGAATCATTTTATCACATAGATTGACAAAACAAAATTTGAAAATCTGGGAATAAGGCACAAGTTTTCTTTCTTCAAGACTTAGAGACTAGATATCAGCATAAATTAAGCTGTTGCTGTTTAATATTAAATAAATGTGTTTCGTTTTATACATTGATGGAGTAATTATAGAGGATTTAGTTATTCAGAATACTAATTTAATTATTTGATTATGTCTCGTATCAAGTTTTGACAAAGATATCCAATATGTTTCAATATAAAGTACATGTAGATCCTAATTCAAGACTTTAAAGCATTGTTACGTCTCATCAATTACGGAACATTAAAAAAATATTGATACAAGTTGTAGCAATTTTTTTTCAGAAACATCAAGTTATACTCTGTATTATCTTTAATTGAGAAATCAATACTATTTGATGTCACTCACTTTAATGATATTTTCTAAAAGGACTCCTGCAATATAGCATATGATCACAAGAAAAAAAACATGAAGTCAATATGCATTTCAGATTCTATAAATAGTAACTCAAGTCTTTATGCTTTTATACTTAATCATGTGATCAAGTTTGAGCCAATCAGAGAACTTAGAATAAAAGGTGATATCACCTTTTCGTGCTAAATACTAGTAGGTGCTATCACCTACATGTATTTGAATAAGTGGTATCACCTATTCGAAAAGTTGATATTACCTATTTGAGTTTCTTACAACAGTCAATAATGAATGCTCCCTATAATATATAGATTACCACTGGAACCAAGAAAATTCGGACTACCCAGTTTTCATGCGTTTTCTACGATTTTCTTGTTGTATACTGATATATAAGTGAAATAAATTAATTTGTAAGCAAAAAAAAAAAAAAAAAAAAACTACAGCTGTTCGACTGGAAAAGGTGATATCACCCAATCGAATACGCGATATCACCAATTCGAATAAGTGATATCACCTTTTCGAATTGGTGATATCACAAATTCAAATCAAATAGGTGATATCATCTATTGGAACAGGTGATATCACTTATTCAAATAGGGGATATTACTTTTTGCAGTAAATACCAAAACGGGGCCTCATACCTATGAATTAAATCACAGTAGTGAAAACCCAATCATAAATATGTGTTTTTATGCTGTTGAATTTTGAACCGGTTTCATGATCAAAATTCCACGACCCGGCTCAGTTTTCAACGGATTAGGGTCTAAATTCAACACCTTTGGTCTCAGTATTCAACGTTGAAAAATGACCCCCGGGTCAATTTTCAACCCGGGTCAAAATTCAACGTTACACCCGGCAGCCCTAGATGAAACAAATTGTCATGGACAAGAAATTTACACGTTTTGATCCATGCCTGACTGGACAAGTTTCCTTAAATTAAAATTCAGACATTCTAAAAAAGAAATAATAAATCTCAATTAACTTTTACTGATTGCAATGTGTAATAAGCAAATGGAGTCGGTCCCATTCACAATTTTGCTAAATAAAACTTTTCAAAGACAAATATTTTTACGGGCCACTTTTTCTTGGCAGAGCGGACAACTTCAATTAGCAATCAGTCCTGCATATCTAGCTTATTTTACGGTGTGCGGTGTGTTTTAAACACTGCTCTCGGAAAGATTTCAAACATAAATAAGGTACATTAATACAATTTTTGTCTCTTTTAAATATTTTGGATGGTTTTATGATATTCTAGCCAGATAAATTTGTACCGCTTTCAGCAGACCTGTCGTGCTCACAAAAACATTTCTAACACATCATACATGTAGATGTCTTATGATAATACCAGGTCAAAGGTTTTGTCATATTAGTGTTAACAGTTTTATTTCTGCTTTATATCCTTTTAACCTTTAAACAATTTTACTTTAGTATTACATGTATACTTTTATTGCAACTCTGTTGTGCTAGTAAAGACAGTCAGAGTCTAAAGGGTTTAACAAAATGAACAATTTCAACTCATGACAATAGACATATAGCTCGCTGATTCCATTTTTTAGCAATAATGCTTATTTGAAATATCATTGATGAATGTTCTATACATGCATGCATCTATGAGTTGCACACTGCACAAATTTTATATGAGTTTCAATTCATTCATAATAGCCTTTACACTAAAATCAATCTTAAATACATTTGAATCCCCCAAATAAAAGCCCATTGTCCCTTTTTATGAATTCATTTATGTAACACTACTCACACAGAGCATTTAACACTTACATCACATTCAAACTGATCATGGACTCCCAGCTACATCATTGTTGTATGTGTAGCTTATAAAAAAAATGTTGAATGTTGTGAATATGTGTTGTTTGACGTTGTTTGATTTGGGGCATGCTCGTTGTTGGCTGCCCATTGCCCTTGTTGTATTATGAATTACAGCCCTTAATTTACATACACTAAACATACAAACTGCATGTTATTCATGACCTAGCTACAATTATAAACAACTTTTTTTATGAATTCATATTAATCATAACACAGCTACTCAAACAGAACATTTTACACACAGTACATCTTGCATCACATTTAAACTGTTTATGAACATCCAGCTACATTGTTGTATGTGTAGCATATAAAAAGTATGTTGAATGTTGTGAAGATATGTATTGGTTGATGTTTGATTTGGGGCATGCTCGTTGTTGGCTGCCCATTGCCCTTGTATTTTAATTACACCCCTTTATTTACATAGTTACACTAAAATACACACTGCAAGTTTACAAAAAAATGATAATAATAATAACTGTGGATAATTACTTACCTACAATTATACAATTATAAACAACTTTTTTATGAATTCATAACACAACAACTCACACAGAGCATTTTACATTTACATCTTGCATCACATTCAAACTGATCATGAACTCCCAGCTATATTGTTGTATGTGTAGCTTATAAAAATATGTTGAATGTTGTGAATATGTGTTGTTTGGTGTTGTTTTATTTGGGACATGCTCGTTCCTGTCTGCCCATTGCCCTTGTTGTATTTAAATTTTACTCCTTAATTTACATTCTACAAACTGCATGGTCAAATGTAAAACATACAACTATTGATTATGACCTGCATATTGCTACATGTTAATATGTGTATAAAATTTATAATAATTAATTCTATCCATTACACACACTAAATTTGAAATCTACACACACTACAAAATTACTTTATCTGCATTCATTTCACTTTAGTCTTTCACTCTTTATAATTATTTTTCAATTTTTACAAAAATAAAAGTATTACACATACATCATGCATCAAATTTTGCTGTGTAGCTTATTATTATTCAATTTATTCACAACCAAATGATTAAACAAATTATTACACGTACTTTGTACAAATATTTACAACTTTTAATTTCATGTACTACAAGGATCTAATTCTTTTTCCGAAAAATGAAAGATCGTTGTTTACTAAATCTACAATTGTTAATTGGAATTAAATTTTTGCAAAACTTGCAAATTACAAGACTTCATGAGTATTAATTCTTATGGCTCAAACAAGTCGTTGAAAAACACAATACATTGGACACAGTTCTCGTCCAAACGTAATAATTTCCTTTGAATGCTAATTCGGACATCCTTAACTTTTTTGTTGGAAGTGTAACATATTCCCCAACTCTGAATATTAGTGGTAGGGTGTCCTAAGCTAGCACTGTATAGTATATTAAAACATTATTATTATTATTGTTTGCTCATCAGTAATAGCTTAAACCAGTATTGTAACATAGTTTGTTAAACACGGATAAACCTTCTTAAAAGTTTATATTTTGTAAATTCTATTGCTGTTATACTGACCTTGTTAGCAAATTTAACCCATACGTAGGTCATATTTTAGCTGGTTGGTTTCATACCAATTGTTAGGTCCTTGTTTTCATACTAAATTTGAACACAATGTCCCATGGCACCTGATCAATCTAAATAGGACTTGAGGTAAATTAGAACAGTCAGTAGGGAATACTTTCTCTTAAGCACATGATCCTACCCAAAGAAATTCAAGGGGTGCTTGTTCAATGAAAAATTCTCCTTTGTATGTTATACTTGTACATTTATCTGAGTTCGAATCCACAGTTGTTTTCTCCAGTTTTCTCATTAGGTTAATTTGATATACATGTACCAACGTCCATTAAATAGGAAATAATTCCAGTGGAAATATTGTACAGATTCCTCTTAATTCAGATATAAAATAGATTTAAATATGTTATCTGGTTAATGTTTATGTAATTTGCCTATTTACTGCTGGTTTCTGCGTTATAGTGATATACACAAGTTCATGTTTCTTTGATCTGCTCTTCACCAAAGTATCTTAGATACTACTTTAAGAGTCATCACTTCGACTTCATATATAATCGGGGTATAAGTTTAATACTACAGAGTTTCAATTTTATTCGTCATGATAGATATTGTCTTGGGCATGGCTACTCCTGCCGCTCTACCCCCACCCATATGATGGCGGAGTTAGTTCCCTACCACAAAATTAAAAATACTTGTGGTTGGGAACTTGTGGCATAAACGAGCGGCACTAAGTAACTATCCTTTTATGCAGTCATGTAACTCATGAAAGTTGAAAAGTAAACTTTGGATTTAGATATACATAAATAAGTGCTTGACCTCTGCATCTCCCAGGGTCAAGGCTTTAACCACTTTCTGAGATGATGTTTGTGAACTTTTACCTTTGAACTATAAACTTTGATCCTGAGTTTGAATATTTAATATTAATTTATGTAATCTTTGCTTTGTTGTGTTGCCAGAGACACCAAAAGCTTTTCATAATTTGTCTCTCTGGATAAACAGCCGTAAATAAATTTATCAAATACATACTTGATGTTTTTATCCTTTTGCAATATTTCAGCATCATCTTGGGTCGGTAAAATTTTCCAGCCTGTTATTGTGTATTATAAATTTGAAATACCCACCCACCTCACCCATTCAGAATAGATGCTGCTTTTTGGGGTTTTTATGCTTCTAGACGAAGACGTGGAGCAAATATCAGTCTCAAAAGGACAGGACATATGAGATGAAACAAGGGTCTTGGGCAACAGTTAAGGGGATCGAACCACAAGTACCTGTACGGACTCACAGTATTCTGGACTTTCAAGAGATTGACTGTGAAAGTGATGTGAGGAACAAATATTCATGTGGAAATGATTCATTCCAAGAGCAAATCATGTATAATTTTTGCAGGAGCCAATAACTTTCCTCTAACCACAAACGTTAAACTAGTGTTAATAGTAAGGGGTACAGATGTTCCCCAAACGCTCCCCAACTCCCTTTTGCGTCCATATTCCCTGTAACCTTTATTCATTAAGACAAACTCTATGCACTTGCGACTTTAACATCGTTTACCCTGAAGTGTACCAAGTTCATTCAAATTTTAGCATTGCACGCGTGAAATGCATGTGAATGACCATATCATCATGTCGACACAATCTATATATCTTACTATACTTATTATACTAAATATTAAAGTATTCAATCTTAAAGTATTTAAAAAATACGGACAATCAACACAATAATCGATTTTGCTCATTTTACGTGCACGCACGTGCATACATGAGCATGGTGACCATACCTTCTTGTAGAAGTCCATTACATCTACCGTATACAATGGAGCCTCATTTATCCGGACCCTTTGGTTGCCAGTCAATTTGTCCGGATATTTGAAGTGTCCGCATATCTGAAACACCAGTTAAACAAGACAAAATAACATAAAAGAATTTCGTTCCGATGAGAAATCGTCCGGATACTGAAGCATCCGGATATCTGGCATCTGGATATCTGAAGGTCCACCGTATATGTTCTAAATCCCACCCCGTTTGATTGAAAAACAAGGGAGTTACAGCTGTTGAAAGTTTCAGCCAATCAGATTGCAGTGCACGTACACGCATGTGTATGCATGTGCATGGTGACCATACATTCTTGTAGTAGTCCATTATTATACAGTTATGGAATGGGTACGAGGGAAGTAGCAAATTTATGGTAGCCCGAGGGAGGAAATAGTTTCCTGCCGAGGGGAACCATAAACTTGCTATTCTCGAGTTCACATTCCAAAACTGTTTTATAATACCGAAACAATCATAGGCGATTTAATTTTTTTTTATTCTGACATTTAAAAAAAAATAACACTGTAGAGGCAGAATTACAAATGCATGCGGTTAAACAGATTGTATAATAAGTAATGCTAATATATCCTTATAATTTAAGTTTCAAAGCATTTCATAAAAAAATTAAAAGTTACGCCCATATCAATAAAATCGGTCATTTCACGTGTTGTACGTGCACGCTTTTGCAAGCACGTGCGCACAAAATGACCTTCGTTCCGCTTATCTACATAACATGCCTAGCTACTGACTCTAAAAATGTTTTACCTAAGTCGGATGTGTAGTTTACAAGATCACTCCCGGACAAAAAAGTACCCAGGAAGAAGAAGAAGAAGAACTAGGAGACTTATTGTTCATAGAACAATAAGAGGTCTTTCCACCTTCTTTGAAGTTCAATTTTCTTTTTTATTAAAGTTTTTAAAATCAAATACTATGAAAAAGAAATTAAAAGTGGCTCAAAGATAAAAAAAAAATGGAAAAATCTTTATTAAAAAATTAAAATGACCTTAACCTTTAACCTTCATTAGATCTTGAAGGTCAAAGGTCAAGGGTCACATTGCAATAAACCCCATGCCTCTTTGACTTATAGTTTTAAAGTTTTAAGGTTTTATAGTAAGCACAAAGACGTTAAAGGGCAATAACTGATATAAGAAGTCATCAGAACCTTTTGCAATGAAAGTCTTAAGTTGCGCCTAAGGACCCTTAAGACATTAGTGAAGGTTTCATGTTTCTATGACTTACGGTATCAAAGGAATAGCGATAACAAGGTTTTTTACAAACAAAGGGAAATAACTTTTAAAAGGGTCAATCTTAGGGGACAAGAATGAAATATTTGAAATAGTTTTGAAAAGTGCATTTTAATGATGCACAGACAGATAGAATAATTTGAAAGAGATTAAAAGAGCTTAATTTCTAATTTTTGGAATGACCTTGACCTTTGACCTTTGCATAAATTTAAAGGTGAAAGGTCAATTCATCTTATGCAATTGGTCCCATGTCTCTATGACTTCTCGTTATGAAAAATTTCAATTATTTGTAAAATTCAAAAACTTTCAGGGGCAATAACTCATTGAAGGGGTCACCGAATACTTTCGCAATGAATAGATTTCAAAGTCCCTTTAAGTAGTCGAAGACATTGGTGAAGGTTTCATACCTCTACAGGTTACGGTTTCGGAGGAGTAGCAATAACAAGCATTTCTTGCAAAAGGGGCAATAACTTCGAAAGGGGTCATAGTTCATATGCATTGGGTCAAATTTGTTCTTAACTTTTAATGACCTTTACGATGAACAAAAAGTCTTTTCGATAAATGTCGAAACAAAAAATCAGCGGAAGAAAAATAATAATAAGAATAATAACTAGTAAACTAATTGTTCAGAGAACAATAAGACGTCTTTCCACCTTTTTAAGTCTTTCCGTGTCATTTGGGTTGAAAAAATGAAGAAAAACACCAGAAAAACGCCAAAAAATCAAAAATCAAAAAAAAAAAAAAAAAAAAAAGATGTGTTTGTGAAACACTGATGCCGCCGAATGGAAACATAAAAGATTAAATTTTTTTAAAATGCAAATTTAATTAATTGGTAACAAAAGTAGGGTATTCTCACTGGAAAACGATTGTAAAATTTGAAAATAAGTCAATGTTTAAGTTTTTTTCAATAAGTACAAAACTTTCCAAGGTCAAGGTCAAAAGGTCAATGTAATTGGTATCAAATGAAAGCTCTTGCAACATAGAATACTTATGGAAAGTTTGGAAGCCCTAGCCCTTACCGTTCAGAAGTTATGGCCAAGACTAATTTTTTTTAAAGTAGGTCAAACTCCAAGGTCAAGGTGATTGGGTCAAAGTTCTTGTTATCAAATGAAAGGTCTTGTCACAAGAGTTAAATATGTAAAGTATGAAAGCAATAGCCCTAACTATTTAAAAGTTAGGTCAATGTTTGCATTTTGTAAAGAAGGCCAGTATCAAAGGTCATGGTCAAAGGGTCAAAATTCTTGGTATCCAATAAAGGGTCTTCTCACAAGGATTACGCTTATCAAGTGTGAAAGCCCTATCCCTTACTGTTCAAAAGTTATGGCCAAGGTTAAAGTTTTTTCACAAGTAAGGAAATCTACAAGGTCAAGGTCAAAGGGTCAAGGTTGTTGGTATCCAGTGAAAGGTCTTTTAACAAACATTACATATGTGAAGTATAAATGTCCTGGTGTCTACTCTTCAAAAGTTATGGTCAACGTTCAATTTCTTAAAAAGGTCAAACTCCAAGGTCAAGGTCAAAGGGTCAAAGCTATTGTTATCAAATAAAAGGTTTTGTCACAAAGATCAAAAATATAAAGTATGAAAGCACTAGCCCTAATCTTTAAAAGTTACGGTCAAGTTTTGCTTTTCTAAAGTAGGTCAAACTCAAAGGTCTAGGTCAAAGGGTCAAAGTTCTTAGTATCCAATGAAGGGTCTTTTCACAAGGATTACATATATGAATTATGAATGTCCTATCCCTTACCGTTCAAAAGGTTAAAGTTTTTTCACAAGTACGTAAATCGTCAAGGTCAAAGGGTCAAGGTTGTTGGTATCCAATGAAAGGTTTTAACAAACATTAAATATGTGAAGCATAAATGTCCTAGTGTCTACTGTTCAAAAGATATGGCCAAAGTAAACTTTTAAAATTTTCATGTAAAAGTGGGTCAAACTCCAAGGTCAAGGTCAAGAGGTCATATTTGGTGGTACCCAACGAAAGGTCTTGTCACAAGGAATACACATGTGAAAAATGAAAGTCATAGCTCCACTAAATCAAAAGTTATGGACAAGGTTAAAGTTTTTGCGGACAAACAGACAAACAGAGAGACAGACAGACAGAGAAACAGACAGACAGACAGACAGACAGACAGACAGACGGACACGACAAAAACTATATACCCCCGAAACTTCGTTTACGGGGGCATAAAAAATTGCTTCCAGTAGGATTCGATCCAGGGTCCTTCGCATTTGCAGTCAAGCGCTCTAACCACCAGACCACGGGTTCCGTTGCAGTTAATTTGTATTATTGTCGAGTTAAAGTTACCGGGGTTTCATTGAAGTTCCAGTTAATAAATTCTGACAAGCTCCTGGGTG
>NW_026929016.1:0-35149 GCF_032062105.1 Saccostrea cuccullata | reverse complement strand
AAATTTGCTCAATTGATCTCGGAATTTTTATTGCAAAATTGTAATGAACCATTTAAAAAAAAAACAGAAAAAAAGATCTTTATAATCTTCTGTTGTCCATATTTGAGAGGGAAGAACTTTTTATAAGTTATGATTGAAGCAAAATTACATTATTCTCATTCTGTACAATATTGATTTCGTGAATAATACTATATATTTGATCAAAATTTATGTAATAGTTAGATCATATTACGTAAAATTTTAGTGGTTAAGAAGGGGCGGAGGGAGCGAAGCGACCGAGCCCCCTTCCTAACCACTAAAAGTTGACAATATGATCTAACTTACTAATCGCGCTTTTTCATTGGCTAATTAGTCAGCCCGCGGAGTTACTGCATTAACATAAAATCTTAACAATTAATGATCAACTTAATAGAAAATTTAGCAGCTGCTGATTGGAGGAGCGGGTTAGGTTCTAATTATTTTTAATGTCACTATTTCCTTCTTTTTTGTATTTTTCTTTACATATTTGTTCTTTGCACTTTAGTTGTTTACTTACTCTGTTTTGCTGTTTTTTGCACTTTTTTATTAGCTCAGCTGAGCCGAAGGCTCAAGTGAGCTTTTCTGATCACATTGTGTCCGTCGTCCATCCGTCTAGCTGTCCGTCCGTCTGTCTGTCCGTCCGTAAACTTTTCACATTTTCGACTTCTTCTCAAGAACCACTACGCCAATTTTGACCAAACTTGGTACAATGCATCCTTGGGTAAAGGGGAATTTAAATTGTTAAAATGAAGGGCCAAATCCCTTAACAAGGGGAGATAATCAAGAAAAGACAAAAATAGGGTGGGTTCATTAAAAAATCTTCTTCTCAAGAACCACTGGGCCAGAAAAGCTGAAACTTATGTGGAAGCATCCCAGGGTAGTGTAGATTCTAAATTGTTCAAATCATGACCCCCGGGGATTGGGCGGGGCTACAATGGGGAATCAAAATTTTACATAGAAATATATAGGAAAAATCTTTAAAAATCTTCTTCTCAAGAACCACTGGGCCAGAAAAGCTGAAACTTATATGAAAGCATCTTTGGGTAATGTAGATTCTAAATTGTACAAATCATGACCCCCAGGGGAAGGGCTGGGCCACAATGGGGAATCCAAGTTTTACATAGAAATATATAGGAAAAATCTGTGAAAATCTTCTTCTCAAGAACCACTGGGCCAGAAAAGCTGAAACATATGTGAAAGCATCTTTGGGTAATGTAGATTCTAAATTTTTCAAATCATGACCCCCGGGGGTAGGGCGGGGCCACAATGGGGAATCAAAGTTTCACATAGAAATATATAGGAAAAATCTTTAAAAATCTTCTTCTCAAGAACCACCGGGCCAGAAAAGCTGAAACTTATATGAAAGCTTCCTGGGGTAGTGTAGATTCTAAATTGTACAAATCATGACCCCCAGGGGTAGGGCGGGGCCACAATGGGGAATCAAAGTTTTAAATAGAAATATATAGGAAAAAACTTTGAAAATCTTCTTCTTAATAACCAGTGGGCCAGAAAAGCTGAAACATATGTGAAAGCATCTTTGGGTTATGTAGATTCTAAATTGTTCAAATCATGACCCCCGGGGGGTAGGGCAGGGCCACAATGGGGAATCAAAGTTTTACATAGAAATATATAGGAAAAATCTTTGAAAATTTTATTCTCAATAACCACTGCTGAAATGCTTATATGGAAGCACTCTGGGGAAGTGTAGCTTCTTAATTGTTCAAATCATGTCCCGGGGGGGGGGGGGGTTGTTAGGGCGGGGCAACAGTTGGGGAATCAAAGTTTTACATAGAAATATATTGGACAATCTTTGAAAAGCTGAAACTTATGTGGAAGCATCCTGGGGTAGTGTAGATTTCAAATTGTCTAAATTATGATCAGTGGGGTAGCCTAGGGTGGGGTCACAATTTGTATTACAAGGAGGAAATCTAGTAAAGAACAGAATGTAATAATAACGCTTCTGTATAATGTAATAGGATTCATTTTTTTTCTTTTCTTTTTCCCACCTTAGATAACAAAAGAAATTAATGTAACTTATAAGGATTTTTTTTTTCATCATTGTAAATCATTGTCAATTCTTAACATTTGTAACCTTGACCTTGGAGAGGACTTAGAGAGGCCATGCCTGATGTCCAATCCAATTATATAATCTTACTTACATAATAAAATATTGATTAAATTAAATATATATTTGATTGTACAGAGGTCTTCTAAAACAATTTAAAACTTTATTTTAGTCTTATTGAACATAAAATTTTAAATTACATACAAATCTATCATATTAACACATTTTAATAGCACAATAAAATTAATCTCATATTGCTTTAATTCAGAATTACATTACCATTTATGTTTTTACGGACCCAAAGCGCCGCTGTTTATTACCCGCCAACTTTTCCTCTTCCTTGTTCGTTTTAAAACACCGGATGGTGTTGGCGGATAGAAACATTTGCTTGCTATTTATTAAGGAAAGAAGAATTCATTTAATATTCACAACTAATATGTGGAAACATGGGCTTGAAAGTTTCATTTTTCACACTAATCAATTTAAACAGTGAAGTTGTACATCCATTCTACTTTAATTATAAATGCTTTTAAATGTTTAAGTACAAGTAACTTGACGTTGTCTTGCCACTTAATTAAAATTTGAGACAAATTTAGAAATAAGTATAAATAAAAACTCTCTAAAACAATGTTGTTGAAAGATTCTTGTCTTACATCAGAATTTTTCCTACGTACTTTACATGTAGTTTCTTCCAGAATTATAAGAAAAGAAAGGTTAAACTCTAATTTTAGAAATCTACAACCTTTAGAAAGCGATTAATTTAGCTGTTGGTCATATTAGGACGATTAAATATGACCAAAAAAGAATACTATAAATACTTGAGAGTTTTCACACAGACCGGGGCACATAATGGTGAGCACTCTAACCCGTGCTGACGCAACTCCACTGCATTGATCAAATACATATATACCATGTATAATTATATAATTGAGTCTCCAAAATTCCCTCTCTTTGGCACAACGGCTGAAATGCAAGAAACGTTCGGATTGCGATAAAATTTCCTTTTTTAAATTTTTTTCCTAACGAATTCTTAATTCTTCCGAAACATTATTGAACTTTTCGTACTTGAAATTAAATAAATCTTAAGCTATGTTTACCCTTTTATGAGTCATTACATCATATTGATTAATGCTAACAACATGGATTCTGGAATGCAATATGCAGATAGTAAACTGTTTTCGAGCTCAAAAGCCTGTTGTGACACGGGGCCTCTGTTTTTTGGTCTCTTCCTGAAAGACTAGCAACTTTACTTTTCAAATTGCTGAATGCTTGGCGAACGAACAGTTACCACTATTTGTAATCGAGTTATCTCAGTCGCGACTGGGGTTTGAACCCATGACCTTTAGATCACCGAACAAGCATTATTAATAATACATGTATACATGTATCAATAAAGTTCTTCAAATTAAGACATTTTCATGACACGCGGAATCATTGAGTAAAACGGGTTCCTTATGTGCAATATGACCTTCCTTGACATGTCACTTCGGTTATTAATTTCTCCTTCAAAAAAACGTGGTGTTCATTTTCTTGCCGGGTGTTTGTTAACAGATTAGTCACTTTCTAGAATCCAGGCCACCCGATCAAGAAACAGCCACCCTTCAACTACGAAAAAATATAAAGATATGAAGAATAGAAAAAATTTAATGATATAAAGAAATTACATAAATCGCTGAAAGCAAGCCATGATTTTATTGATAAAGCAATTTATCAGTATAATAATGTCTATTTTGTTATATGGGTTGCCATTCGTAGATGATATTTCATATATTTTTCTATGTGTAAGTTGTTATGTAATTTTAAAATGTGACATATCATATTCACTGCACTGTATGGGGAAAGATAACCAATGTTTCTGACACATGTGTTCAATTCTTATGAAATATTATCATCATCCTATTTTAAACAACTTGCACCGAAATCTTTAAAATATCTCTATTGCTATGCATTGTTTTTTTTTACAAACATCAACTGATCAGAAATCAAGAAAATAAAATAAAATAAAATAACATGGCATATAGTGTAAATTAAAGGACATGCAATGGGAAAAAAGAAATTGATATTTGAATTTTTTTGACGAGTTCTCGAATAACTGGTTACCCACTGACAACCTATATATACATATTTTTTTGTACATGTATATATACCTTTTGTTTACAATTTACACATAAAACATCTTTTGATATTTGAAGTGACAAAAACTTAGGAATTCATGAACGCTCTTCTTATAGCGCTGTCAACTGTCGCTAGGCTCCTTTACTCTGGATTTTTCGTCTATTAAAATTTGCTGATTATCTTGGCGTTCTTCGGCTTGAATTTGTTTTCGCCTCTAAAATAAATTTAATGTAAACATTTTAACACTAGATTATACGAAGATATTGTGTTTCATTGCTTTATGACCATTTCGTAAGACTTCAATAGTTATATGTTTATATCTGTGTTCAATCTATTTGAACGTTTCAAATAAAATTAACTTTTGTATAAAAAAGAAAGATGAATAAGTTAACTACCTAAAACTTATGCGAATATTAATCGATTTTTTAAAAAAGTGAATGAATGTACAATACTATAATTCAAAATTAAGTGATTTTTGAAATGTCAAAATGTGCAATACACATGAATTTGTATTAATACAAATAGATGCTAAGAAACGAAGACATCTCAGTAAGAATCGGATATTCGACCTTGACCCAGGCAACGTAGACGTTAAATACTAGGGATGTCAACGAATAGTCGACTATTCGACTATCAGTCGAATGGACAGACGATCGAATAATGAAACGACATTCGAATGCTCAGTATTTGATAAATGCAAAAATAAGCGATGTTAAAGAATTCTCAACTCAAAATTGTAAAGAGTCATTCCTCAAACCATTATAGTGTCCGTCCTCAGACGAATAAGAGCTTAAACACAGTCACAGAATATAAATAAGTTTCCACGTTGTACACATGGAAAGTACAGTAATTACATACCCCGATAATTTTTTCTCAATTACTGAGCTTGTTTGGTATTGTAGTAAATTATGCACAGGACTTTGAAAATTATTTCTTGTACCAATTATGAATTTTCTCTAAGAGTAAATTATGCTATAAAAATTGAAGTTTTAAAACATAACTATTAAAACTCAAAACAATTTATTTTAAATAAGCCTAAAAAACACTGTGCTGACTAAGCGTACTATAACAAAAGAATGTACAGCCCAATTTATGAATGTGATTTACAAAAATTTTGGAGCTTGTTGGTGTAAATCTATTTCTAAAAATTTAAGGTTCAAATTATCACACAGTATAGGCATTTGATGTTACCTTTTACATAAATGAAATACGTAATCGATGAGATTTTTTTTTCGAATGATTTAAAAAAACGTAATCGATCACTTTTTATTATGCGATCCACAGGATAGAAAATGTTTCACTTTTTCTGGTAAATATGGAAAAAATTGTTCAATAAAACTCAAAACATATCTTGCGTCTACTTCTTCCTCTTTTGGAGCTCCTAAAATAAAAATTAGACAAGTTTATAAAAATGAAATACTGTAAATCACTTTTTATTTGCGAGAACTTTATTTTCGCGTAATTACGCGAGACAGAGTGCTTGCGAAAATTTATTCTTGCGTATAGTAGTAGTCCTTCAGGTTATTTAAAGCAATAACCACAATTCGTGAAAATTTTGTCTCGCTTATCAAGAGTCAATGGCTATCTCGCGAAAATGAAGTGTCGCGAAAATTAAGTGATCTACAGTATGGAACTAAATAAAATGATGAAAAGTTTTTTTTCATTGTATGTGCATTGAATTTAAAAAAATCATTTTTTGCTTATCTTTTTTGACAATAAAATATCTCGAATCCATCATCAAATTTCCTGATGCAATCGTAATACCATATTTCGATGAAGTTAAATTTTCAGTGTTAGAGTAAGACATATTTGTTTGTGGTGTTTTGTTATCATTGATGTTGAATAATTAGGTAGTCATGTAAATGAAAATGGTATTTCCTGATTGGTATAAATTTGTTGTTTTCTTCATGCTTTGAAAACAAGAGAAATGAAATCAACAGGAATCCATGAGAAATGAATTTCACAGTTACCAGGAGGGTATTTTGTTCTCTCTTTTGTGCCCTTCTGATTCCATATTATTAACATTAAAATATTATTATAAGCAATCCAAGTATCAAACTCTTTAATCAATTACAATGAAGAAAAGTTTTTTATTAGTCCATGATTTATACACTTAATTGACGATGGATTTTTTTCGTTATTTCCCAATCATGACAAGGAGCACACAGCATGTGTCCAGTCAGTAGGAGATGTTCCCTCCTCCATGTCACCTGATCCCACCTCTGATGTTTTGGAGGTCTGTGTTTGCCCTGCTCCTATTTTGTATTGTTTGATGGACTTTTTGATCTTGAATACTGTTCGTTATCTACATATGTTTTATTAATTTCAAATCTGACCCCCAAAAAACTATATATTTATATTTATCTACCTGCTTTGTTGTGTTAGTAATATCAGCTTACCGACGACTTTGCTGACAATCAGGCCAATTACAATCACAAGGAAAATGGCGATGACGTCAAACCATTGAAAGGATAAAGTGTAAATTTTATTGAAACCTTCTCTGCAATAACAAGGAAAAACATTATGTGAAAAAATATTTTTTTGATTCTTAAATTTTCAAATTACAAATTTGATTTACCATTAGATTATTTATTTTTTTTAATTCAAATACTTTATTAACTGTTTTTTAACAATCTAGCTGTTCAATGCAATTATTATTGCTGTTAGCTTTTGTGCAAGAACTAACTCTTCATAATAACGGAAGGTACGTTATATTTCCAAATGCCTGGAATCACGCAAAAGATTTCTGGATTGTTTTCAACAAAAATTTGTATATAGAGGTTTAAAGATTTCGCTCTATTCTATAAAGCTCGTTGTGCTCGAAATGTTATTTGTTAAAAGTCTTAACAAGTATCTCAGTTTGTTAAAGAATATTACATCAGAAAAAAAAAAATCTGACATGAAATTGTTTTCTTCAGGCAAGAATACTATCTTCCTTGAAGAAATGTCAAAGCCCAATTATATGTATATCTTAGAGAGGTGTTCTTCTTCCACTGTTTTGGGGGTTCGTGTCTGTTCTCAATTTGAATCAATATTGTTTGATATATTATATTTTGAGATTGGCTACCTTAATGCTTTATTGAAGCTAGCGTGGGTTCTGTCTTTCATGTACTTCACACTTGTCCTTAAAATCTTTAAATATTTTATTTTCAACAAGCATAAGTACTTTTATCTGATGTTTTATTACTCACAAAGTATAAGGTACTGTGTTGCCTGAAAGATTGGCGTTCAGGCTACTCATGTTAGAAACTGCTAGGCTGCTTAACATAGAGGAATTGCTTATACACTGGTCTACTGGAGCCGGGGGAAGCTTTTTCTCAACAGACGGGGGGCTGACCATGATGTTTCCAATAGCCATCCACAAGTAAAACAACAGCGACGTCAGACCACCTACAATAGCTCCCTGAAATAAGAAAATAATAATCCTTGATATACTGTAAAATCACATATTTTTGTGGGGTCATACTTAAGTGGTTTGAGTAAACACTCTTGGTTCGTTGGGATTTGAATTCTTGGATAAAGAATTTTTTAGTAGTTATGTATGGAATTTTTTACATTTCGTTGTGGACATGAATTCAGGGGTCTCTTCATACCTCGAAAATAAAAAAAATGAAACCCATCTCAAAAACAACAAAAATTTAACCCCCGACGAAAATTTGTGTATTTCACAGTATATTTATTTTCGTTGAATTACTATATGGGCGGGTGGTGAAATGAAATGACATTTCGTATTGAAATATAAAGAATTATCTTGCTTTGTCTGATTCAGCTTTGAACTCTCTTCCCGGCTGTAATAAAAATAGTATTTTATAAAGCTGTGCCAGAAAAAAAATCTTTTGGAATTTCTGCAGAGGGCAAAAAAAGGGACAAAATACAGAAAAAAGCAGATCCCGAATGCAATGAAAATTAAGTCATTTCCCTGAATCTCAGTTTTGAATGGAACTAGATTTCATTCATAATAATAATTTAGCAAATAAAATATGTATTGTTCCTATGAAATTAAACACTAATCTTCATAAATAATTTAAATTTACTAATTATTCTATATCCATATGTTTCATTTAGTTGTTACTACTTTACCGCTGTCGTTGCAGATGTGCAAAAAATACTGTATAGTATTATTCCAGTAAATGGCGCTGTGGGAATAGTCAACACCATTTGAGCTAGCTGAAAATAGATTAAGGCTAATTATGCAAAAGATAAAAATCAGCTATAATTATATGTATATAATGGGTTTTTTTCTTAATCAATGGAATATAGACCAACTTTGATGATTTATCTGATTTGTATAGTTTTAATGAACTTTTAAGTGATCACTTTTCAATATCTTTATATTTTTTTTCTTTCAAGTCTTTTCTTACATAGAGTTTATAATCAGACATCAAATTATCAAAATATAATAATGCGTATCCATAACAAAAACAATCCATGTCAGTATATAGATTGAATTCATTTAAAAAAGTTATTATAAGTATGAGTGATCAAAAATATTATTAATAAATCATACTTTTGCAATAAACATATCCTACCTTTAAAAGAGTTCCTTTAACATTGGCAAGCAATAAAGCCATACCGGTCGTCAGAAACGAAATAACCACCACTATACAATTGAATTATTTTATTTTTATTTCAATAATCTTTTTTTTAATATTCTGATGATTGTGGATTTATAAATAGAGATATGTATATTTACGGTAATAAAATAGTTAACTTTGCATAGACATTTTGTACATATGAACCATTTAGTTCTATTTGTAAGATGTTCAGGAAATAGAAACTAATCCTTAACAAATGTTAAAATAATTCATAATTGTATGATTAACAAGAAATAATTCATCAAACATTTCTTTAAAAAGCTTCAGGTTTTTATAGAAAACTTTAAACACGATTTCATTTTTATTATTAACCATCTATTCTGCACAGTTATTGAAATTGTACTGCATTTACTTATGTAAACATATTTTGCAATATTTACATTCTTCACAATAGACAAAGTAAAATACTGTGTACAAAAGTATGGTTTTACACCTGTAAGTTTGGAGGCGATGGTTGACTTTCTCTCTGATAATTTTCTCCACCTCTTTTTTATAATGTCTTGAAGGGTCATAGAAGATAATGCTGCATAACCACTGGACACTGTGCTAAAACATAGTAATTTAATTTGATATGGTTTAACCACTGGACACTCATCGTCGCAAACCACGACCAAAATGTACGCTCCTCTCCCATCTGGCCGTGGTTGAACGAGGAGAGAATTCTTCATAGCTTATTGAAATATTGACCAATGCGAGTAAAGCATAGTCAGATGATGAACTTTATCGCGACCTTTCAATATCCAATCAAAAATATTTCTTTTATACTGTCGACGTCAGTTGTTGATTTCGATGGAAACAAAACTTGCTACTGAATAAATATGACGTCACAATACAGAGGCGTAAATATTCAAGATTACGACACTTTTTATGATCAAGCAGCCACGGGTAGGAGAAAGCTATATGTGACTCCGAACCGTGGCTTGAGACGATGCTGGACACTGCGCTAAAAAATATAGTAAGTTAAAATGATATGGTCTAACCACTGGACACTGTGCTAAAAACAGAGTAAGTTAAAATGATATGGTCTAGAAATTTTCCATGAGAATGCTATTAAGGTTTATATCGAAATATTTAAGCTTCAGTACTTTTTCAATCTTAATATACTGGATTACACATTTAAAACAAAATTGACCTGCGCATAAATTTTGTGTTCGGAGTAGATACTTATAAGAAAACAAATTATCTTCTTAAATGCCTAAAAAGCAATCTTTATTTGATTAAGTTATTTGGACATTTCCCTCATAAGTGCTAAATTGGAGGTATTTCAAGAATTCATATAGATAAAAAAAATATCAGCAAATATGATGGGATATTTTTCAGAGTCAAATACTTATGAAAAGAAAATATCACTTTTTATATCTTTTATATATAATATCATATATAAATTTATATGATATTTACCTTAGAGTCGCACAGAAAAGACCGGCAATAAAAAGCCCTGTCATTCCCGGATTTTCCTGAAATATCTCCGAAACAAGTGTAGGCAAAATCTGTACAAAAAACAGAAGAATTTATTCTTTTTTATTAATTGAACATTTAATTGAAATACCATTTCAGAATTTACACGAATTTATAACTAGATATCTTTATTTCAAAATTCCTAAGTCTCTAGTTGTTTGTTGAAACGAATTTTGAATGTTCATTTAATTAATTTATATATCAATTAGATGTTGAAAGATTGAAAAATATGCTCCCTTTGAAAAATATTTTAACATGATTTATCTAGTAAGATAAATTATATTTTTCTTAAAAATGGCACTTCTTCACAAACTTTCTATGGTTTTATGTCAATTGAATAAACTTGAAATGTTTTAGTCAACAAGAACACAATTATAATACTTATAATACTCGTATATACTAGTACCTGATTGGGATTTCCAATGAATTTGGATTTTAAAGGATCACATCTTACTTTAACAAAATAGGCATAAGCAACTAAGCCCATACTTCCCGCCAGAAAGAAAGTTAAAGCAGTCAGTGGAGCAACGATAAAAAACATCCTGTTGGAATAAACGATTCACAATACATTACAATATGACTTGTTTCTTTAATCTGTTTTCATATCAAACTATTCTAAAAAGCTATAAAATATTACAAAGAACATGTGTTTATTAGTAAGTATTTATGAAATATTTGAATTAATATTCTTGAGAAAGTTTAACTTTTACTTTGAAACGAAAAAAAAAGGATTATATGTCTAAACTTTGGACTACCGAGTATTAATTGTTCTCACAAAATGATAGTTAGAACTTATTGAAAGTCTATTTTCTAACTTGAAGCCTGGCTTTATATAAAAAGCAGAATACATGTAATTATATTTTTTGTTCATTTTTTCATAATTAAAAATATTATAGTACTTGTAGGCTTCCTTTATTGACGGCATACACCCGATCCTTTGTACTGAGGACTGAGACAATGGAAATGCAAAGAGCTTGGCAGTGTTTCCAATGACAACATTCCACAAGGTGTAGCGGAGGGTAAGGTCAGGACTGAAACTGAAGGAACAGTAGAGGTCGATTTATAAGTTCGTACTGAATGCCTCATTGTTAACATACTTTAGGTTGAAGTAATAACATGCACTCACAGAAAAACACAAATTTAAATTATTAATTATATCAAATTATACAAAACATAGGGGGAGGATGTAGTTTCTCTGGGAAAATACTACTACAGTTAAATAAAGCTTAAGTAATTCTCTGATACTCTCATTTACTATGAAGCTTTACTCTCGAATTTTTTTTAAAGATTAAGCGCTTTGAAATTTCTTAAATTACATGCTAATAATGAAATATTTCGGAAAAAATGTAAATATGTAGGACTCGAAAGTGCGATGGGACTCCAAAGTCCGATGGTCACGCCAAAGTCCGATGGTCTGCGCCAAATCCGGATGGTTTGACACGCCAATGTCCGATGGTGCCGAAACCAATTAACATTTATGACATCATAGTAATACTGCGCCAAACCTCAATGCTGCTGCCATGCCAAGGTCTTAAAAATAAGTATATAAATAAACAAATAAATGCAAAAACTTACCCTTATCTCTCAAATAGGTTCAAGACTAAGCCTGAACGCTAGAAAAGTTTGTATCAACTTTAAGCTAGCTATAGTTTGGATGGATGCAAGACTACCCAAAATCACTCGACTAGTGTGCGAGGACTAACCCTAATCAATAGAGTTGTGTGCGAGGACTAATCCTAATATATCTGGTGCAAGCAATAAGAAAATTCAATAAAATTTTTATTTGAGGACGAATTCAGAAATGATGGCTTTTGAATGCAGGACAATGGCGTCAAGGATTGACGTCGGATTAATGTGACGTCATAAACACTGCTTGTTTCTCCGCACCATCGGACTTTGGCGTGTCAGATCATCGTACTTTAGCGCAACGTGTCTCATAAGAAACGAGCCATCGGACTTTGGTGTCACCATCGGACTTTGGCGTTCGTAAAGACAGCAAACCATCGGGGTTTGGCGCAGACCATCGGGGTTTGGCGAGACCATTGGACTTTGGCGTCACCATCGGACCTTAGAGTCTTACATATATACAATAAATGCTTCTACGTAACATCAGAAAACTATTTGTAGAAAATTTCAAAAATAAACATATCTATATGAAACTCATGGTAAATATACTTTGATTTACTACATTGAAACGTTGATTTACAATTATTAACTATATAGTTTAATATAGTGCTTTTTGTTAGAGACGATGCAGCTTATGATATTTTTTCAGCGAACAATTTCAAGTACAAGTAACTTATCTCAATTTAAAACATTGCAGTCTGTTCATCTTCAAGATACATTGTTGAAAAAATATACAAAAATTCTATTAATGGTACATGTTTCATTCACTTCGAGTAAAAACTGTTCAAACTACCGGTAATAAATATACTCTCACCTTGTCCTACCAAATCAAATTAAATGTGATTGACGAAAAGGATAAAAAAATCTGCTTGATATACTCGTAAAACCTACTTCCATATATTGAGCCTGTCTCCTTCCAAATTTACTCGAAGGACTTCAGAGCCGCCTCCAACCTTCGTTGAACCCTATACATAAATATAGCATTATAATAAATTATCAATTTTAAAAACAAACTTACGTATACGTATTTGTTAACTATTTTTTTTTTATATTTTTTTTTTAAATACCAGGTATCAGTAATTCATTTCAATGTAGATTATCGTCTATCATCAAAACCTAAAACCACGCTTATTTCAAAATTATGTTTCATAATTTCGAAGCAAATTCTAATAAATGAATTTGTAGTCATATTTCTTAAATGTAACAATTAGATTTATCCAGTCACAAAATTTGAAAACTTTTCAGAATTTATTATATCAGATAATAATGTCATATAATGCAGTGTCATGTGTCAAGAGCAAAAAAAAAATACATTTCAGAAAAAAGAACTATAATTATAACGCTCAGGTGTACAAAGGTATGCATTTACTGTAGATGTTCTGTTGCAAAGGTTTTTCTACGTTATGATATTATGACGTTACGTAACAAATAATGAAGTTCCTTATGTAAATTTCATTTAAAACAATGCCATACTGTCAAATCTCTTCTTGAAAAAGGATTATAGATATCTAAAAAGGAAAAGACTTCTGAAAAGCTACAAGTCTACACTATCTTTACTGAAATTTTCATTAATTTTGTTAATTTAGACGCTTTTAAATGGTTCGTGGTTTAGATCTTTGTGTCTGGATTTTTTTAATCTCACCTTAATAAGTATAGCTAGGAGGGAGATCAGCATTATCGTATACTGAATTACATCTGTCCATATAACAGCTTTGATGCCTCCCTGTACATGAAAATACATAACAATCAATCTCCATTCTGTTACTGTCATATCAAATGCTATTTTAAAGAGTAATTATTGCCCCTTCTTTAACAAACAAAAAAAACTTTAGAATTTCTAAGATGATGGAAAACTATTTCATCTGAAATATATCTATATATCGGACAACATTTTTACAAGTAAATGAACAAGCATTGTGGAAGAAAAATGCAATATTCTATAAAATTCTGCCTTGTAACAGACATCTCAAAACACCACCATTTATAAAAATGACTGGAAATTGGGCAGTATGAAGTTAATTCTAATTAACTGATGGAGAGAGAGAGAGAGAGAGAGAGAAGGAACATTGTAAATGTTTATACAGAATATTAAATGCATTGACTTTTATGAAATTGGCATTATCTTTTTTTTTATCCTTAAGTACAAGCATGCTAAGCATGCATTTTCTGTGATGCTTCACGTACATACATATACATGAGATCGTCTACATGTATATGCATTCATGAATACTTACGATAGCTGTATAGATCATACTTCCCGTGGACACGATTATTATAGACAGCCATACTGGTGCTCCTAAAACTTCAAAACACAATAAAAATATTCATTATCAAAGATCGTCTTTAAAATTTCAGACATAATATTATTCATATTAATATATATTCAAATTTATTTGGTAGGGTAGCGTCTGCTCTAATGTCGCGAAGTGAGGAATTCATCCTTACGGAGTTCATCCTTAACAAAAGAAATTATGACTAAGACCAAAAACTTCAGATTTTTGTAAAATTTTGAAAAATTAATAATTCTCTTTGATATTGTTTGTGTAAAAATATCTTATCACGTTTAAAATAATTTTCGATATAATGGGTTATATGTTAAATTTGGAGACCTCATTTGGATGAGACCGTATAAACCGAGGTCCCGTATCGCAGTAGGTGCTGGTAGGAAAGAGATCCCTTACTGATCAATGGCCCAGAGTGCCAAGTATAGGAAAAAATTTGCAGCTCTCCACCGGCAAGTGGTGGCGTCTCCATATGAGTGAAAAATTCTCAAGAGGGACGTTAAAAATATACATTCAATTAAATTAATTTTTCCTAAATATCACGTGGTTTAACTTATTGGAAACATTATCAAAACAGAAATTTTTTTTTTGTATTCGTTATTTCCAAGAGAATCAAATATTGTTTATACTTATACCTGTTTCTATCGCTGTGGACACCCCGTATGTAACAATTCCTATGTATATGAACTGAAAAGGAATCGAAGTATTTTGAACTTAAAAACTAAAATAGAAACATGAAATATAAGGTACTCCAACATAGTTTAAGGAAGCTTTAGACACTGCTCAAGAAACGGTTTCAATTCAAAAGAAGTTACAGATAAGTTCTTTACACATGATGTTCAACGAAATAAACGGACCCTTATACCGTAAATAACACAATTTTGAATAAATTAGAAAGGGTTTTTTTGGTATTATTCGTGTTTCAAACTTTACAGGTTAAAAAAAAATAAATTATAGAAAACAACGAACAGTAATCATGATCAAAGTCCATGTAAAAAAAAATCAGGAGCAGAGCAAGCATAATCTCTAAACACATCAGAAGTTGGATCATGTGCCATGAATGAGTAATAAGCCGCTATAGACCGGTCAGATCCGTTTTAGTTCTCCTGATATAATGCGTAAAAAAGCGGAAACGATTCATTGTGGAAAAAAATTGCTAACAATTAGTTAAAATGTCAGTGGGCATTCGATTCCATTTGCTGACAATGTCATTGTATCAAACATGCATTTAGAACTTGCCAGATTATGGCTTTCAGTGATTTTGTTTGCATTCATATTTCATCAACTTGTTTGTCACTAGCTTGCCTCGTTTTGGAAATTTTTCGTATGTAGAACAGGGTCTTGCTTATCGAATTAACTGGGAATCATAAATCCCAATTTCAAAGGTACAGTGTATATTGCTAAACAAAAAAAAGTGTTTAAAGCTTCCTTAAGCAATGTTAAGATTAATAAAAACAAAATCAGACTTTTAATCTTTTTAGACATTTATTTCGTTGTTTAACAGGTCGAGATCACTAGATTTTCTGACGTCAGCATAAATTTGCTTGTAGATTAGCTATCTGTTTACTTTACCAATTGATGAATACATTATGGGCTACTACAAGTATTCAGCTGTGTTGAATATAAAGGCCAACTTGAATTGTCCCTTGGAAACAAATTTTAAATTCTTTTTTGAGATTTATGAAAGAAATGTTTAAAATGATGTAAAATCTTTCATTTCTTTGCTCACATTTACAAAATTTGCTTTATGATGCCTTATATCAATTTTTAATACATCGGCCTAAACTATTGTTTGCAGAGACCTACATGTAGGTGCTATCGTGTCGATAAAGCCTTGAGTTTTTTCACATGATATACGTGAACATAGTTTTAGACAATAGTACAAGGTGCGCAATTATCATTTAACCCCTAAATATTATCAAAAAGTTTTGAATGTACATTGTACATGCAAACATCAAAGCGTTTGCACGGTATTCAAACTTTCGATGAAGCTATTAATCATCTTAAACAACTCCAATATTAAATTTGAGCACGGAGCAATGTCTTTGGAATGTAATATTTCAATTTTGGACTTATAAAGTGATAAAGAAACTCTACGGTTTTTCCAGTGACGAAGTGAATATTATGCAGTAAACCGACGAAAACCACGTGTCGCCATTGAATCGTATTCACATAGTAGACTGTCATGCTTTGGGACTCATTCACTTGATTGGAGAACGGGTGTGACGAAGATATCATCACGTGTTAAGAGCCATTCTCTCTAATGATTTGAAATTTTATATAGGAGCTGTGGCACGCATAGTCTCAGAATTTCTCCAAACTCTCTAAGATAAAAGTCATTGATACTCTACACTGAAATCAGGCAAAAATTGGTTGCTATGTTTTATAGTTACCATGGCAACATGTCTTAAAGTTCGAAAAATGGCATTTTTTAACATGTTTAGAGCCCCATAGTTAACATTTGCGGCAAAACAAACAATTGGCAATGACTGTTTCCAAAAGTTGAAGGTCAGATGTCTCAAATGCACGATAAACATGTTTGGTAAATCAACTATTACATACGTTACTATGGTAACAAAGTATTCAAAAGTAAAAAAAAAAATATTCATTGAATTTTATAAAGTCATACACGTAAAAATAAAAAGCAATGATAAGATGAAATATGAACAAATAATAGAAAAAAGAGCCTTGAAACATATACCAAGAACAAAATATGATATTTCATTTTGGTTGGCAATGGTTGCCAAGGTTTTTATACCATAGAGAGCTTTCAAAGTAACAATCTGTATGTTTAAATCTGATCCTATCTTTTAAAAAAGCACATTTCCTCATCACTAATGATCAATTTTTAAAGATGTTGGTGTGCTCCTAGTTTTCTTATTTGAAAAAATTCAGATTTGATTCTTTAAATGGAGCGTTGCTATGGAAATAAGCAGAAAATATATGCTTAAAACCTGAAAAATATTTTCTTTCCTTGGATACGTACCCTTAAATGTAGATTCCCAAAACTTTTATGATTGATATTTATTAA
Source organism: Saccostrea cuccullata (assembly GCF_032062105.1). Taxonomy (NCBI): domain Eukaryota; kingdom Metazoa; phylum Mollusca; class Bivalvia; order Ostreida; family Ostreidae; genus Saccostrea; species Saccostrea cuccullata. Next base: position 17,959 of record NW_026929016.1, on the reverse strand, counting down.
CAGCTAACTTGATTTTCAATTTTGACTATCATCCAATCTCTAAGTGGATGCAAGAAGTTGGCACACAGGGTTTAATATTGATATAAAGTTCACAAAATCGAACATTTTCCCTTCTTGGTAACCATAGCAACAGTGTTGTTTTCTTCATCAAATTTTATCAATATATGATATTCAACTTCAGTTCTAACAGATAAGTACTATTCAAGCTGAGTCCTTCAATTTGTTTCTTGATCAAATACAATTTAATTCTTAATGCAGCACAAAATAATTCACTTTTAAGCACTGGTTCTTTGTTTCCATGGTAACACTGCAAAGTAGCAATTATACCCAATTTTTCTATGGTTTTTGGTGTTGCAAGGTCCTAAGGATGCATATTTGCCAGTCTTGAATTTTCATGTTTTCCCTCAAGACAGTAGCATTAACCCAATCTTAGGTACTGCTTTTGCATGGTTACACTGTGTTACCATGGCAACCATAAAACTGATTTATAGAATAATATTGCTTATACTTATATACTTAAGGTCAAACATTTACATTGTATTTCTTAAGTCGTTGATTGTGTTTGAGCATGTAACACCTACCATTAGTGAATATGGAGTGTTTTTCAGCATATTTCAGCATTTTAAATGTATTCCAAATGTACCCTTGGTTACCACTTACTTAGAGATATATTCTAAACAGTTTCTTTACAGTATAAGTGACATCAAGGTGTCATGTTTTTGTGAGAATGGTTTGTTTGCTTTTTCTAGTTTTTATTAAGCCACAGTCAAATATAAAGTGGCTGAAAATCTCGATTTTTTAAACTTTTCCGGCTGTTGCCATAGCAACCGAGACACATAGCAACGAAATTTTGTTTGATATTTGTTTCTGGTGTCAAATACTTAGCATTGGTGAAGTTTCATCAAAATCGGTGACCATGCGTGGCAACGAAGTTTAAGTGGTTACCGAGAATGGCTATTAAAAATTGCCTTCCATATAAGGTAGTGGTGTCGACCTGTTTAAAAATACCTTAAATTATTTTTCTCTACTCTGATATAAAAAAGTGCATAAAACAATTAACTTAACCTATCAAAATCTTTTCTTAAAAAAATAAAATTTCTACATTTTGAATAATGCTTAACAATTGTCATATTGGGCAATGTATTGATTACTTCTAGTTTGAAAGGAATTAGAGAGAAAGCAAATTATAGTAAAACTTAACCAATTACCAGTCTGATTATACCCCCTCCCTCTCTCTATTATCGATAATGGATAATAATTTTAAGAGTTATCCTTCCTGGCCGAGGATCGGATATCCTTAATCCCCCCTCTTTCTACTATTATAAAAGAGGTTTCTTTCAGACTGTCACACTACGCGTACATTTATTTATCCATATCTCTTGTTTGCTTTCTTTTCTATCAGACAGGAAATCAGAAGCCAGAAATTGTGTACAATATAGCATTTAAGAGTGATTTAAGTTTGAGTAAAGGTCACCTTGGAATACCTAAGGACTTACCCAAAATAAAAAAGAGAGGAAAGTCGTCAGGATCCGAACTCGATTGCTTTTGTAACGTAGTTCAAAATACTATAAATAAATATATGAAATAGTTTATTTAATTTTATGTGTAATTTTGAAAGAGTTAATTAATTGCATTATACTGTTTAAGGACATACGCAACGTAGTTTTAACATTTCTGTCTTTTCCATGGAAGAGTTCCAATTCTTGAAGAAACTATCTTCTGTATCTTAAAGTCTACAATGGTGTAGACTTACACTTCCTTAAAAACAATTTTGGCTAAAAGAAACATGTAGAATGTATGGTTAATATTTTCTTATATATACTATATTTTACGTTGCATCCATGAAAGTTCATCAATTGATATTTCTTCAAACACCCTGGTAATGCATGCTATTTTTTTTCTATGAATATCTGATTACGCTATATTTTAAACTAAGAATATCTTGAACAAGATGTGTTTGTGAAACACTATGCGCCCGGCGACAACAAAGTTCCAAAAAGTATTTTAGCATATCGGTCACAGTCAAGGTCACAATGTCATTGACCTTGGTGTCCTTTGAAAGAACTTTATTAGTGAAGTATGCATATTAATAATGAAGTCTCTACCTCTCATTGTTAAAAAGTTAAAGTTGACAAGAGACAGACAAAGAGATAAACAGACAAACAGAAAGTACAAAAATAATATACGCCTCGCGGATCTATCGATCCTGGCGCATAAAATATATCAATAGGTAAGGTACGTTGCGAATGTCCTAAAGAATTACTATTCCTAACTTCGTTTACACTGGTGATCCGGAGTGGATAAACTACGGGAATAATTATTCGTGCTGAAATCCAATAGGCGCCCAAGAACCCAAAACTAGCTGCAAACGTTGCCAGGAAACCAAAGAGATAGGTCTCTGCTGGAACACCCAACATCAAAATGGATGATTGTGACGTCACCATCAAAGACAACATTACTGGAAGAAAGTTGAGATTGCGGTTTCCTAGGTGATATTCTGCGGTGGTGCCCTGTCGACCTCCAGAAATGGCATAGTATATACCAATGGCAAGCGAGACGCCTAACGCCAGAGCGCATACGACATAGTCCGCTGTGGTAAACTTCACTTCTGACAACATGGTTTTCTTAGTTCGAAACTGGACTGTCGAAATAATACAGAAATATCATAAAATATGATTTTTTTTTTTTTTTTTTTGCAAAAGCATTGACAATTAACTATTAATGATTTCTGTTAATAGCAATAAACATTTAATAAATAATACATATTGTATAAATAAATGATACCTCCCCTCCAGCTAAGTTACAGATATGTGTGTTTTACTGAAACATGTGGAGCACAAGCTAAAGTATGCTAGACAGATGTGGACTATTGTCCTTTTAGCATTTTAAGAACATTTTTCTGTTATTACAAAAAATATTGTATTGAAATTTTATATGCATGCATGATCACCAAAGATAAAACATTGCTCATTATCATAGCCTGACACCAGATACAATAAAACAAGTATATACTGACAAAACGTCAGATATACTCAAGCTGAAGAAAGTCAACTAGGAAAAGTCATTATGATATCCTAAAATGGTAAAATGTGGGCTATTGAGTTCTATCTTCTGTTGAATAAATAACAGGTACATGAAACAAAATTCATATAATGAATTTAATCAGAATAAATATAATTTATCGCACTACTTTTTAAAATTTACGTTACCCACTTTCAGGAATATTAATAGAGCATAGTAGCCGTTTCTTAATTAAAAAAAATATATTTCATATTAGTTTCAACCTAGGGGATAGATTCAGGAAACTTGAGACATGCCGTGGTCAGTCTACTTGTACTTCAAAATTGTCAATTTCATAGGGGGGGGGGGGCATTTCGTGCGGGTGTGCACAGTTCCACTATCTAAGAACAGCTTTATAATATACATGTCTCATAAAAATTATTTAAAGGAACATTAATGCTCATGGAAATTGGATGTGAATATTTCTACATGATACATCTTCTAGATATGGACTATTTTTTTTAGACTATTTTTACTATGTGACAACAAAACAGGTAGAAAGGAAACATTTCTTTTCTATACGACCATGATGAAATGTGCGTATGTTCCTTAAAATATGGAAATTTTGTAGATTTTGTGTATTTTTTCATCAGCTTTCTTAAAAAATATATTTGAATGTCCCATAAATATTTTTATGTGTTTAGACTAAGTTATGTAAGATCTATACAATGCACTGCTTCATGAATTTCAAATCAGTGTGCAAAGGATAAATAAAAAACTTTGAAAAAGGGTCTAAATGGGAATTTTCTTTTTCTTTTCTCTTTTGGCAAAATGCCAAAATCCCCAAAGATAAGCGTTGTTTAGGCATTATGTAGAATTACAGTTTTTAAAACATTATGTTGTAATACTAAAAAGGAATAGTTATAGTTTTATAACGAAAGTTGGTTTTCCCATTCTCTTGTTTCTTTTAAGCTCATTTTTATTCAGTAAAACTTATAAAATCACGTTTTTTGGTCAAATTTTAAGAATAACTTACAGGGTAAAAACAATGGGTGCCGTTACCATAGCAACGAAACATTTTTTTGAAATAAAAAATATAAAACAATAAATGATATGACAATATGAGTATACACAAAAAATATTATTAAAATTTAAAATTGAAAATGTATTGTGGCCAGGCATTATTGATATTGTTTGATAATTTCAGAGAACTGATATTAATTATCATCATATATCATAACGTTTCATACCATTTCCATTTTCTCCAATTATTTCAAGTACCAAATCCTTCATATATATGCACATGCCTATACTAGTACATATACGCACAATATGAACTACTTAACTAATACACTTTTATCTAATTACTATTCAATCCGCATTTCTTTATCTAATATAAATGTAACCCTAACATGAGGTCGTTAACTTCACAGAAAAGCATATCTTGTGAGGTCGATACGCTTTTCTGTGAAGTCGATATATACATGCATCTATGAATTGACAGAATGAAAGGGCTACAGTGTATTATTAACATTGGGTCAATCAGTCATATCAACACGTGCTTTAATGACCATTTTCTTTTTAGCAATAAACATTTAAAACGTTCATTATGAAAATAGATAATATCTCCAAATCAGTATCAGAAATGTTTGTGTGCTGGAGCACAAGTTAGGATATGTTAGACAGATATGTACTATTGTTCTTTTAACATTTTAAGGGCACTTTTCTATAATAACATTATATTTCAATTTTGGCATTCATGATCACCAATTTTGAGAAAACCTTGCTCATTTCCATAGCCTGATACCAGATACAAATGAAAACAAAACTTTTGATGAATGCATATGTCTTTGTGTGTCTCAGTTACAATGGACAGTGCATCAATTTAAGAAATAAAAAATTCGTTTCATATTAAAATCTCAATTAAACAGAAAAGAAAATTTGTTTGTTTGTTTGTTTGTATGTTGTTCAACGTCTCTCTAGAGATGGAGACGCCTGCACTCGCCGATGGAGAGCTGCAAATTTTGTTCTTTACTCGTCACTTGCATGTACGGCCATTGAGCAGGGAGGGATCTGCCTGCACCAACTGCGACATGGCACCTCGATGTATACGGTCTCATCCGCAGTACCGGACTCCACGTCCCGTGGTGTGACCCGCGACGTAACCCTTACGCGACTCTGGAGCAGAGACTTTAACCACTGCATGCGCCAAGCCATCGTCGCAATCCATTGCCAAAATGTTCGATCCTCTCCCATTCTAGCCGTGGTTGAACGAGAAGAGAATTCTTCGTAGCTCATTAAAATATTGACCAATGCGAGTAAAGCATACTAATAGTAGTCGGATGATGAAGTTTATCACGACCTTTCAATATCCAATCGCAGTATTATAGAAAATATTTGTTGATGTTAATTTTTGATTTCAATTGGAAACAAACCTTGTCACAGACTTAACATGACGTCAAGATTACGACACTTTTTGTGATCAAGCAGCCACGTGTAGGAGAGAGCTATATGCGGACTCCTGTCCGTGGCTTGAGACGATGGCGACAAGCGGGCGATGAAAACTTTTTTGATGACTTAGAATTATTTTTTTTCCAATGGATTTTTTTAGCTTGAATAATGTTCGATTATTCGTATCAAGCAGACAACTATATGACAGCATCAGGTATGTACATATATAGTATACGTTTTTGAAAGAGGTGGCACGGATGGGTGAGAGCAACAATAATGCTTAAACGTTCTCGATGTGTTGCCTTAGACTTTTTTTAGTTATCATCATATATTATAACTTTTCATACCATTTCCTTTTCCTTCACTTAATTCAAGTAGCCAATCCTTCGTATAATTGTATGCCTATACTTACACATGTACGTGCAATATGAACTACTACAGTGAAACACTATGCTAGCTATTGAATCCGCATCTTTATAGCCCTTTTATGAGGTTGATAACCTCACAGAAAAGCATATCGTGCGAGGTCGATACGCTTTTCTGTGAACTCGATATATCTATTATATTTTCATATTTTCTGTTACGGATGTACAATAAAATACAGAAAAATTTTCTGATTAACAAATATTTTCAGTCATTGCTCTTTTGTTTTGAAAATAATACTCGTGTTTAATAATGGTCTAAGAATATTGAAATTTTCATAGAAGTGCGACAAATTCATTTTTCGTCAAAATCGGACGGGACGTGTAATAATTTTTTACCGGGATCGAGCTTTAATTTTCAACAAAGAAATTGTCCTCGAATTCATGCATTGCATTCTAAATCTTTCTATGAAATGTGGGGTTTCCGGCTAGAAATAATTATGATTAAAGATATAATAGTTTAATGAAATGCGTGTAACTACGGAAGGATAACGACTCCACCTGCATTTGTATAACTCCAACATAAATACTGATTTTTAGATTTACTACAAAACTCAGAAAAGTGTTATCGTCCGGGTGTAAACATTACCAAATTGATATGTTTGCTGCAAGCCTGCAGCAAATCTGCTGTAAGCTTTCAACAAACAAAATTGTTCGCAGGAAGAATTTTTTTTTGTTTGCAGATGATTGCCGCTAGCAGCGATCTTGCGGCAAACATTGCAGCAATTGCTGCTAGCTTGCAGCAAATTCGCAGGAACTCAACATGTTTGCAGGAAAATTGCAAGAAACATACACGCCAATTAAATGTTCGCAGCAAGTTCGCAGGAAACATTTCATGATTCGAATGTTTGCAGGAAGTTCTCAAAAACAGTAAACAAGTCAAATCAGCCAATGAAATGCAGATTGTACTGGGGTCAACACAGAACTGGCCATTTTGAAATGATTGAATTGAAGTTGTACATGTTTCAGTATTTTGACAGGAATATACGGTATTGAAAAATTAAAAGTACAAAATTCCGGATATAGGCGTTCATTGGCATCCATGATATCTAACTGGTAAGATATGATTTTGTTTTAATTTGATATAAAAAATATTTCTTAAAAACGTGTTTGAGTAACTGGTGTAACTGCTAGGTCAAATCTTAATCTATTTATTATTAAAATCAGTCCTTATTTTAATATCACATATGTATACTTTTTAAATGTATTAATGGACCCAAATCAGTTACATGTTTTCAAATGAATTTGTTTAGTAATTGTAATCACGGTAATATTTAATGAAAACTTATATGCAAAGTTCTAAATCTTCTGTTCATATAAAAAAAGGCTATAATGCACTTTTATTCAAAATAAGTATGGAAACTTTGTCAAGAAACATAAAGAGAGCCCATCAAAACTTCATAAAATTGCATAATTTAAGAAACATGTAGTGGATTTTCTCTAAAATTTACAGATTTAGGTCAGAACAAAAGCTTTCTGCGAACTTGCTGCTTATACACAGGACTATGCCAAAACAATAAGGAAATTATTTGCTGCAAGTTAGCAGCAATGTTTGCCGTAAGCTTACAGCAATGTTTGCCATAAGCTTGCAGCAAGGTTTCCAGATTTAGAAAATCCAGTGTTTGCTGCAGACTTGCAGCAAACCTCATTTGCATGGTAAAATGTTTGCTACAAGCTTGCTGCAGACTTGCCGAAAACTTACTGCAAACACCAAGGCGTTGTATAGACTGTCATGCTTTCTTTGGCTATATTGCCGCAAGCTTGCAGCAATGCCTGCTACAAGTTTGCAGCAATGTTTGCTGCAGACTTGCAGCAAATATTTGCATGAAAGCAATATTTTCGTTAAGGGATATTATCGGCCATGTGTAAACATGTGCACAAATGTAAATAAACCCAGAGCATTGTTCTACGATCATCTTCGAAATAAGAAGAGTTAATTTTGTTTGAATTTCGAAAATAAAATTATTATGCACATACCTTTTACTGCCAACAATCTTTCGGCCTTGTCCACACAGTGTTTATTTTATTAATGCTGACTAAATTCTTAATCTACATAAACAGTGAAGCATCACACATGAATTTTGATTGGATGCACACCTTTGCAATATTTGAGGACAAATTGTCATTTTTGTTGAAAATGGAGTCAAGTTTTACATAATATAAAGTATATCATTATGCCTTAGTCTCATTAAAATATGACCAAAAAAAGAAGAGGGAATCAAGTTGCATAACTAATATATGAATAAATGATCAGCAGGGCCTTAGCTCATTTAAAGTTCTGTGCTCAATCTTGCACCAAGAGAACCATACACAGACAACCCCCACTAGTCTGATAAGCATGTTAATTCAAATCACATGCTAAGACAAATCATAGACATATTTAAGCGAACCCTTCGCTTTATGTGTATGACCTATAGACAAATATACTTAAGATTGAAAGTCCAACACACTGAATCGATATTGATAAGTGTATTTGGTTACATGGTTATAAAATTTAGTACAACACTGCTAGATATAATTTAAAAACATGACATGTACGAATGATTTTGTCACAATCCCTGTTTTAAAGAGGCTGGGCGGTCGTGGCCATTTTTAGACTATTTCTATCTCCTATAGAAGAAGAGCTCCATATAAAGATATATAAAAATGATCAAATTTTAAAACTAATATACATTAAAATTTTTCTGTGTCAAATGATAGTTGACAGCTAAAGATATCATATCTAAAAATTTAAGTTATATCTGGTGGTTAATTTTTTTTTAATTTGTTGACCCCCCAGCCTCCTTAACAAATATTAATTCATTTCATAAAATTTTAAACCATGTAGCCAGGTACATTTCGGATTAATAGATTATAAGTAAACTGACCATTATATAAACGTATTTAATATTCTTGTTTTAATTATCAATTTTTCAAGAAACAAAGTTTCATTTTTGATGAAGGACAACTTTATTCAAATAAATGAATGCAGTTCTTAAATTAATAAGTGATGAATTGATTAACAAAAAAAACCCCACACATCCCAGTGTCATAAATAATTTCTCTTCATGCATTTCATAACTAAAAAAGCTATCAATCGGATATTAGGTACATGTATATTATATATGTCTTTATTTTTTGTGGCCTTAACATTTATACACCGACTTTAATTTGAAATTTTTTTTTCATAGTTTAAGCAGAGTGCAGCTCGAAAAATATCAACGAAGAATATCAATGAAATCCAAATATAATTCAAAGAATTACAACTTCCATAACAAACTACTTGCCTGACTACAACAAGATACACGTTTATCTTTTTTAATTTTTATGTTTATTCGTTTGTCAATAATTCATTTAATTATATTGATAAGTTCTAACAATATTGATTTTGTATTGAAATATGGAAATAATGAAATGTATTTAAGCCCAAAAGTTCATTTAAACTATATAAATCAGGAGCAGCGCGAACATGGACCTCCAAAATATAAAAAAGATGGGACTAGGTGCAATTCACACCCGCTGTTTGCTTTTTGTCATGATCGGGAAAAATGAAAAGAAACTTAAAAAATCAATGTGTAAATAATGGTTTTAAAAGTGACTTAATGATAGATTGTATTTGCTGAGATGGCAAATGTACCGATAAAAAAACTTGCAAAATGATGATCATAAAAAGACGTTTAATATTCCTGCATTTATCAAAATGTTTGTAAATAGCTTACCACGTTTTTAAATCGTCTGTAAAGTATACTTTTTCGTATCGAATCAACCATGAAACATCAATATCTATTGGCAAGGGGCTTCAAATCATTATTTTAATATTTTATTGTCACCCAGGGCCTTTTAGCACTATGGGGTTTTTATCGTGCCAACGACTGTCCTGACCCGGGGCCTCTGTTTTAAGGTCTCTTACAAGAGACTAGCAACTTGCATTTCTGATCGAACGCTTGGCAGACGAACGGTTACTGCCTATTTTTTGTAATCGAATTATCTCAGTCACGGACGGGATTTGAACCAATGCACTTCCGATCAAGGATCACTATAATAAATCAATAAAGTTCTTCAAACTTAGACATTTACACGACATGCAGGGTTATTGAGCGATACGGGTTCCTTCTGACGATGTGCAATCACCTTCCGTGATATGCCACCTTTGTTATTTTTTTTTTCATTCGAGAAATACCCGTCACTTTCACTTTTGCAAAAGATAATCACTTTCTATATTTTCGTGTGAGATTTGACGGACGAGAATCGAACTCAGGTCTCCCGATCACGAAGCAGACGTCCTACCACTGGACATGAAATATAAGGATATGAAATTATTTAAAATAAACATAAAACACTGAAAGCATTGCATAATTTTATTGATAATGCAATTTATCACATAAAGTATAATATTGTCTTTTTAGTTATTTGGGTTGTCATTTTAGATGATTTTTAATATTCCTTCTATGTGTATGTTTGTATTGTAATTCTTTAATGTGGCTATTCACATTCCATGTTTGGAAAAAGATTACCTTTATATTTCTGGAACTGTTTTATTCTCATGACATATATAAATAACATGTAACTTTAAACTAAGTTCCTTTGTAAAATTCGGCATAAAATCACCTAACAATTAGATTGAAACGTGTCAGCCGCAATACGGAACAATGATTAATAATATTTACTAAATGGTCGTTATAACGACCATAGACTGCACGAAATGCTGACAAGGTTCTTGTTATCCCTGTAAGATCAACTTATTAGGAATCAAGAACATGAAATAACGCATGACATATAGTGAAAACTAACGAAAATGCAGTGTGAAAAATTCGATATTTGAATTTTTTGACAAGTTTTAGGTTACCAGTAACCCAATGACAGCCTGTATACCTACATGTACTTTAAAATGTACATGTAAATACACATACTACATGTATATACCATTTAAACCGTGAATTATTGTTTACATTTTACACATAAAACACATCTTTTGATATTTGAGGTGACATAAAACTAAAGAATTCATGAACACTGTGGTATGAATTGGTTGTTTAATGCCCCATTCCCGTAGTCCCATCCACTCTTCTTACAGCTCTGTCAACTATCGTTAGGTCCATTTACACTGGATTTTTCGTCTATCAAAATTTGCTGATTATCTTGGCGTTCTTCCGCTTGAATTTGTTTGCGCCTCTAAAATAAAATTTTAGAAGAAACACTTGATTAGATGAAAAGTATTTTTTTATGGTCATTTCGTAAGACTCCAATATTTATTACTTTATATCTGTGTTCATTCTATGTTAACGTGTCATATAAAGTATAGTTTTGTATAAAGTCATTCAAAGGGAGAGATGAATTCGTTTACAATGTAAAACGTATGCGAATATTGATCGTCACTTTGGGAAAAAACATGTCAATTAATTCAAAATGCACAAAGTTATATAAAATTAGTTCTATGATATTTGAAATATCAAAATGTGCAACATGTGAATTGGTATTAACAAAGAAAGAAAGGAATTTCAGTAAGAATCGGCTATTTGACCTTGACCCTACGTAAGTTTTCAGAATTAGAATTAAATACCTTTGCTATTGTTGATCCACAGGAAAGAAAATGTTTTACTTTTTCTGGTAAATATGGAAAAAATTGTTCAGTAAAACTCAAAACATATCTTGCGTCTACTTCCTCTTCTTTTGGAGCTCCTAAAATAAAAAAAAATTTTTTTTAAATGGACGAGTTTATAAAAATGAAATATATGCAACAAAATAAAATGTTCAAACACTTGTATGCATTGTATGCACAATAAATTATAAAAATAAGAAAATCCTTCTACTTGTTTTTTTTTAATCATGCAGCATTTGTTATTGAATGGTTTTTTTAATGATTTAACATATATTTCATTCTAGATGTCATTTAATTCAATTGTGACTAATAAAGCACTTCAATGGGGAAAAATACAGCCGAGAACATAAGATTGACAATAAAATATCTTCAAACATTCATCAAAATTCTCTATGCCTTAATTCTTCATTTTCGACTAAGATTTCTTTTTTTCGTTTTTTTTTTTAGCATAATACAATATTCTATGAAGTCAAATTTTCAACGTTAGATTAAGACCTATCAGTTTGTGGGGATTTTTTGTCATTGATTATGAATAATTTTAATTAGTAGTTGTGTATATGAAATTTGCTTTTCCTGGTGGATATAAATGCAAGGGTTTTTATGCCTTGAAAACAACAGAAATAAAATCCTAACGAAAATGAGTTATTTCAGCTATTTTTTTCTTTTGTACTCTTTTTATTCCATATTATTATCCTAAGAGTGTGATACTTGGATTGCCTGTATGGAAAAACAGAGAATATGTCTTGAACTATCTGAAATTCTTTTCCTTGATACATTTCAACACATCTAGACCAAGATGCAATTCTGAATTCTGTTTAAATAACTTGAATCTTTGAAAAGAAATTTAAGAAAATTAAAATGTCTGTATTCGTAGATATGTTCGGTTAGATAACCTCAATCATCGTTATATTTAATCTCTTAATCACTGCGAATTTGCGGCTGCATCCAACTTTGAAGAGTTTAACCAGACCTTTCATATGCTCTAAAGCTTCACTGGCATGTTTGTAAACTTGATGAATCTTGTTTTCTTAGGTTTTTGTATTTCTTCCTATTTGATCATAATGGCGAGTGATAATTTGTCCTAAAATTGTCGTAACACGGTTTGTTTAAAAAAAAAAATTTTTAAATCATTTTTAATTTTTTTTTTCTTACAGTGATTTTCGGACCTTCCAATCTCAGGCTATACATATGCTTTAATAATTGGTTAAAATTGAGCATTAAATGTGTGTGAGGTTTAGGGAAATGTTAATGACAACAAGGTGCAGACAAATTTCAAAGTAAAAAATGATGTGAATGAAATATTAAATTTAGTAATAGGTTTTCTGTCGTTTAGTTTCAATTCTAACCAAATTTTGTTGCATAATAATTTTACTAGTCAGTCCATTTCTCAGGATACAAATGTGTGATAGTTTTGTAGTATTTTGTGTACATATATGTCTTTTGATTTATTGTCATTTATTGAACGAGTGTTAGATTTTTTGTACCTGTCACATCATTTTTGTGTAATGTCTTTTTATGACTTTTTTTTTTATATAATTATGCTATTATGTATTGTGAAGTTCTTATGATTTGTACTCCTTAATAAATGACCATTTTTATTCTTTATATGGTAGTTGATTCTTCTTCTTAAACGGAATTTGGGCAGGTAGGCATAAAAATATATTATAATATATGTATCTACCTGCTTTGTTTGTCTAGTAATAACAGCTTACCTACGATTCTGCTAACAATCAGACCAATTACAATCACAAGGAAAATTGCGATGACGTCAAACCATTGAAAGGATAAGGTGTAAATCTTATTGAAACCTTCTCTGGAATTAACAAGGAAAAAATTATGTTTTTTTTATTCTTTTAAAACTGGTTTTTGACAATTTTTCAATGCAATTATCATTTCCTTTAGCTCTGTGCAAGAACTAACTCTTCATAATAACCGAAGGTAAGTTATATTACCTAATGGAATTATGTACATTATTTCTGGAGGGTTCGAAAAAAAATTATCTATGAAATGTGTCGATCTGATCATCTCTCTCTATTCTATAAAGCTCGTACGCGTTGTGCTTGATGTGAATCGTAAATTTGTAATAAGCCAAAGTCTTAACATATATGTCACTTTATTAAAGTATCATATATCAGAAAACATAGGTAATCAGAGATTACAGAGCTCACCTCAACGAATGTTGTCTTTAAGTAAGGCAAAGTCACACAATTCACCAAAAAAAAGTGTACATCCGAAAATGAAAATATTTATGCAATTTTGATCTGATACTTTGGAATAGAGCTTTATAAAAACTTCAAACTAGTTCTTTTTCATGAAAATGTAATTAAAATCCAGCATCTGAAGCAAATTTGAGAGTTTTCATCCCTTGATGCATCATTTGAGCAAGTTTGGTTTATAGAATGTTATATAAGCCTTATAGTTTTTGGTAATAGACCTGCACCCATAACTTTTACCTGGTCCATTATCTGAAAAATGTATGTCTAATTCAGCATCTGAAGCAAGTCCATTAGTGTGCATCCTAAGATGTATGGTCCATGCAAGTTTGCTCATTATAGGGCTCATAGTTACTTGGAAATGAAACCTGCACCATAAACTTTAACCTGTTCACTCAACCGGAAAATGTAGGTCAGCTTCAGCATCCGAAGTAAGTCTGGTAGTATGCATCTTTAGATGTACCATCTATACAAGTTTGGTCATAATAGGGCTCAAAGTATGTTAGAAATGAAAACTGTACCTAAAACTTTAACCTGTTCACTCAACCGGAAAATGTAGGTCAGATCCAGCATCCCAAGTAAGTCTGGTAGTATGCATCCTTAAATGTACCATCCATGCAAGTTTGGTCATAATGGGGCTCAAAGTATCTTGAAAATGAAAACTGCACCTAAAACTTAAACCTGTTCACTCAACCGGAAAATGTAGGTCAGATTCAGCATTCGAAGCAAGTCCATTTAGATGTATCAAACCTGCAAGTTTGGTCATAATAGTGCTCATAGTATCTTGGAAATGAGACCTGCACCAAAAACTTTAACCTGTTCACTCAACCGGAAAATGTAGGTCAGATTCAGCATCCGAAGCAAGCCTGGTAGTGTGCATCCTTAGATGTATAATCCATGCAAGTTTGGTCAACATAGGACTTATTGTTACTTGTAAATGAGACCTGCACCAAAATCATTCACCTGTTCACTCAACCGTAAAATGTAGGTCAGATTCAGCATCCGAATCAAACCCGGTAGTATACATCCTTAGATGTATCATCCATGCAAGTTTGGTCAACATAGGGCTTATGTTCCTTGGAAATGACACCAACACCAAAAACTACACCAAAAATGTTAACCTGCTCCAAAAACCTTAACCTGGTCATTCCTTTGCTGAAATTGCAGCATCTGAAACTTTGACTGGTACAATGAAACACACTAGAAGCATCTTCCATGCATTTCTAATCAATATAGGACATAGAAGTACTTTAAAAGAAAACTGCTCCAAAAAACTTAACCTGGGACGCCGACACCGACACCGACGCCGACGGGGACGCCGAGGGTATTACATAAGCTCCCCCAACTTCGTTGAGGTGAGCTAAAAACTTACACATAATTGTTTTATCGGTTTAAGTGTGAGTATCTTTCTTGAAAAAAAAATGTCAAAGCCAAGTTATATCTTATAGAGGGGTATTATTATTATTATTATTGCAGCCCGGAGGACCGGGCTGCTCTATACATACAAGTTTAAGTGTTGGTGTATGTGGATTGGGGCGGGAGTAGTTATTCAGAATTAAAGGTTTTCTAAACATTGAAAAGATTGCTAATCAGAATGTTCTTTCCTTTATAAATTAGGAGATACATAATATATTTACTTCCATAAAGTGAATCTGTAAAAATATGTATGTTTTTCATATTTAATATATAAAGTTGCTTATCATCTACTATAGATAAAATGACAGGTCCCTTTTTTTAGAACATCGAATTTTACTTATCGCATAAAAACGTACTCTGCACAGTTCGTGTTTTATATTTGGAAATTGAAAATTTTAAAATACATTTTTGAATATAGGTGATGCATGTGTCTAGTTTTAATTTATATTTTATGCAGCCAACATTTACTTGAGGAATTGAGGAAGTTTAAAATTGTATCGTTTTTGTTTGATTTTTATCCGACTATGAGTTTTCAAAATATTCGCCACTATCGTCTCCATCAATTAGACGCATATCTTTTCACACATATCAAAGCGGTTTGATGATCAAGATTTAATTCCATTGTTTACTTTATATATTTCCCGGGCGACAATTGATGGTTACATCAATGTTTTCTTGTTACTGTTTGTTAGAGTTCGTGCCTGTTCTCAATAGTCACCCGTGTAGCGCTGAGGTTAGAGCGTCTGCTCTAGAGTCGTGATGTAAGGAGTTGATCCTTACGTCAGGGGATAGAATCCCATTGTGGGGTGTGGAATCCAGTCCTTCGGATGAGACCATATAAACAAAGGTTCCGTGTTGCAGAACGTGCTGGCACGAAAAAGATATTGCTCAATGGCCCTGAGTGTCGAGTATAGGACAAAATTTGTAGCTCTCCATGGGCAAGTAGTGGCATCTTTATATGAGTGCAACATTCTCAAAAGGGATGTTAGACAACATACAATTAATCAATCTGTTCTCAATTCGAATTAATATTTTTTGATGAGAATTTTGAGATTGGCGACATTTATACTTTATTAAAGCTTTCAAGAGTGGGTTCAGTCTTTTATGTACTTTATCCCTGTCCTTAAAATCTTTAAATTATTTATTTTTAACAAGTACAGTACAGCACATCTGGTTTTATTACTCACAAGGTATAAGGTACTGTGCTGCCTGTAAGACTGGAGTTCAAGCTACTAATGTTAGAAGATGCTAGGCTGCCTAACATAGAGGAGTTGCTTATACACTGGTCTACTGGAGCCGGGGGAAGCTTCTTCTCAACAGACGGGGGACTGACCACGATATTACCGATGGCCATCCAAATGTAAAACAAGAGTGACGTCACACCACCGACAATAGCTCCCTGAATAGAAAAAGAAATATATGAATAATTAATCCTTTATATATTCGATTTTCGTTGATTACCTTAATGGGATGGGTGGTTAAATGAAATGACATTTCGTATTAAAATAAAGTGAATCATCTTCCTATTCCTGATTTAGCTTTCAACTCTCTTCCCTGTTCCAATAAAAGTAGTATTTGTAAAGCTTTGTCAGAAAATAATTCCTTAATTTTCTGCACAAGGTAGAGAAAAGATGACAGAAACTAGAAGCAAATCCCCAATGCAATGAAAATTAATTGCAGTTTTTTCCCTCTCCATTATCTCTGAATTTTACTTTTGCAAAAAATAAATTAACTTCATTCATAATAACTTAGCAATTGAAACATGAATTGTTCTTACGAAATTTAACAATGGTCTTCATACTACATTTAAGTAAATAACTAACTATTCCAGGTGTTACTACGTTACCGCTGTTGTTGCAGATGTGCAAAAAATACTGTAGAGTATTATTCCTGTAAATGGTGCTGTGGGAATGGTCAACACCATTTGAGCAAGCTGAAAATAAATTATAAGTAATTTTGCAAAACATGTGTTAGTTACATAATTAATGCCTTATTTCATCAATGAAATAACGATATGGAGTATTCATTTCGCAAATTTCTTTGGTCGAGAAAATGACCTTGCCAGCAAATACATCATTAAACTGGTTATTGACTACCGGTTTTAGTAGAAGGTGCAGAGCCATTATTTTTACTTTGAAATGTATACAGTTCTTTCGAATTCGTTTACTTGATCATGTCAAAGAGGACACGGCGGGCGTTACCGGTCGACAGGGGATGCGTTTTACTCTAAGGTACATGATCCCATCTTGAAATGATTTTAGAGGTCCGTGTTCGCCCTGCTCATTATTATTCAGTTTCAATGAACATTTGGAGCATGATTACTGTTCGTTATCTACATATTTCATTCTTTAAGGTTTACAGTTTATTATCAGACATCAAATTAGCAATATAGAATTATGCATATCCATAGAAAAATATACAGTATTTCTCAGTATATAGATTGAATTGTTCAGGAAAAGTTACATATATGAGTGATTAAAATTATTTTTTAATAAATTATTCATTTGTAATTAACAAAAAATAAATGAAAAATATGGAGATAACGAACAGTATTCAAAAGTCCCTTAAACAATACAAAACAGGAGCAGAGCAAACATGGACGTCCAAAACTTCAGAGGTGGGATCAGTTCTCATGGAGTAGTAAGCATCCCCTGCCAACCGATCACACCCGCTATGTGCTCCTTGTCACATCAGGATATAACAAAATCGTGTCAATTCAGTGTATATAAATAATGGACTTACAATGGTGAAAAAGGTCAGTTAGCATTTGATTCAACAATCATGTAAATTGTATTTGGCTATTTGCTGACACGGTCATTGCATCGACCAGAGAACTACGAAATGATGACTTTAAACGAATTCTATATTTTTTTCCCCTT